>NW_021703773.1:22513748-22757524 GCF_005190385.1 Monodon monoceros
GATTTTTTTTTTTTGCGGTACGCGGGCCTCTCACCGTTGTGGCCTCTCCCGTTGCGGAGCACAGGCTCTGGATGCGCAGGCTCAGCGGCCATGGCGCACGGGCCCCGCCGCTCTGCGGCACGTGGGATCCTCCCGGACCGGGGCACGAACCTGTGTCCCCTGTATCGGCAGGCGGACTCTCAACCACTGCGCCACCAGGGAAGCCCCATGTTGTGATTTTTTAAATACCACTTCCCACATGTCCTCTCAAATATGTACCCCCCCCCAAAAGAAAACCAAAAGCCAGGGAAAAAAACCTTAAAAAATTACACCAAACTAGTAACAGGTATTTCTTATTTCTGGGGGTGGTAGGATTGTAGGTGATTTTGATTTTCTTCTTTATATTTTCTATATATTACAAATTTTCTATAATGAATTTGTAATTGAAAAAATAGAGCTTTAAAATAAAAAGACAGAGAACAAAATTATGCTATGAAAACACACATAAAAAAATAAATTTATTAAGGTATATGTTTTGAAAGAGGATTATCAGGCAGCCAAAAGAGAGCAATTTAAAAATCTTTTTTAAAGGACACCTTCTCTGAGGTAGTTATACACACACATCTGTCTCTCTTGACAGAAAGATTCCTCAAGTCTACAGACAGAAATGGCCTGGGGGCCACATGAGGAAATGTGCACCCAGAGGTCCCTATGGGGGACTCGGGGCTCCCAGGGAGCCCTGAATTAATCATATTCCGGCAGCTCTGCTGGGGAGCAAGAGGGCGGCAAGATACCACCCTTCGTTTCAAATGCTTACCCCTTGGTTCCTGGGAATTGGGACTTATTTGGAAAGATCATTCCTTTCCAAATAAATACAAAACGGAAGAACATACCTCCCACCTGAAGTCTCCCAACACGGACATAGAAGGGTCCCCTCTCTTCACCCGAGGCAGGAAGTTGGCACACGTCCAGGAAAATGTTTCTATCGGAAGTGTTTCCAAATGGGTTTCCGTGACCACCGCAGAGCTCAGTGGTCAGGGAAGGGAAGGCACACGGTGGCCACCAAAAAGAGAAGTGATTTAACAAACCGTTTAGACCGTAGACCCCAATTTTCTTCACACATCAACTCTCGAACGCCTCAATTTCCCTCCTGCCAGATAAAGACAGTCTCACTAGTTATTTACTTTACAAGGGTGCCATGAAGATTAATGACAAGATGTTTATAAATATTCTGAAAGCCCCTGGGGGTGGTGCTTGTATGAGCATAATGTGTTGCACATGCCCAACTCTGTTGGCACACACAAAAGTAGAGGGTAGAAGTTCAAAAAGGAGAGTTGGAGTCTTAAAAATACATCCCAGAGATGTATCTCAGTTGTCGGGGGGGTGTTATATAGGTCTCCGGATGCAACTGGCTTAGAGCTGGGCGATGATACCCTGCAGGGCGGAAATTGACCGACAGCCTTCCCAGCAGGCTCCGTGGGCCTGGGACGTGTGTGATGTGAGTTGCCGCGTGAAGCCGAACAAAGGCCTGGATGAGTAGCAACCAGAAGTTCCTAGAGAAACTCTGTCATATGTTGTGTGAGGGTCTATGGTTCTCAAACTTCAGGGAGAATTAAAATCACCTGGTGATTTTGATGAGCGGTGATTTCCAGGCCTTACCTCCAGAAACCATCATCGATTGGCTTGGAGTTCTGCCCAGTGATCTGAATTTAACTAAGCTGATTCTTCTGCAGCCCCAACTTTGAGACTCAGGGGGTCTAAATTTTACACCTGCGGGTGAACTAACACATAATTCTCTGAAGGCACAGATGGGCTGGGCCGATCTGAATTCTAACCCTTGTTCTAAATTCTGCTTCAGAATGGATAGTGGAGAGAACAGGGGAAGCAGAATGTTCTGGGGCAGACTCCACACCACTGCTAAGTCACTTGTGTACCCAGAACAGCAAGTGGTAAGTGACTGAGGTTGTGTAGTTAGTCGGAGCAGATAAATATTGTGTATTCATGCTGCGTAATCGGGTAGCCATTAGCCACACGTGGCTACTGAGAACTTAAAATGTGGCTCGTCCGAACTGAGATTTAATATAAGTATAAAAGACACACCAGATTTCACAGATTTAATGCAAAAAAGTAGAGAAGATTTAATTAGCATTTTTACATTGGATAAAGGCTAATTTATCCAATAAATGTGGAAATAGTAATGTTTTGGAAATACTTTGTGAGCTAAAATATATTAAAATGAATTTCACTTGTTTTTCTTTTGTAAATAAGGTTACCAGAAAATTTTAATTTTCTTCTGTGACTCACACTGTATTTCTATTGGACAGTATGGTTCTAGATCAGTATACCATGTGGGTCTTAGTTTATAGAAGTGCTTTATCTTGGTGTGTGCCCCTTCTGGATAATGCTGGTGTGTCAAGAGCCCGTTCTTCATTGTGATCTTAACAAGGTGATTAAATTGTAATGGCTCCTCAAGGGAGAAAAAAGGAGGAAAAAAAGGCCTGACCCAGCTCATTCATTAGTCCAAAAAGCCTGCCAGACATGAGTACCCCTCCAATATAGAGTCAAAGGGTATAAATTAATTAACCACTGAAAAGATAATAAAAATAGCGGCGATGTCTAAAGCTGGTGACCACTCACGTGCTATAGCGTGGCTCTACCTTCTGGTGTTCTGCTCCTGCCTGCCCCTGTGGAGAAGGGAAGAACGAGAGGGATGCAGAGATGGGGTGAGGGAGCTGGAACCCAGCTTTAGGGGGGACAAGGGCAAATGAGAGCCATCCCACTTTCTCCTGGAGTTCACTGTGTTGAACCTGAGACAAGCCTATCCAGTCCTATCTGCAGTGACTTGAAAATACTTTTTTGAAGAGTATTTCTTTAAAGTAAGTCATTACATTCTTATTCAGGTTCTCTTATCACTGGCCCAGATGCTAATAAATATACAATAAAGTATGAACATAATTCTTTTCAAATGACAGAACAAGCAGAAAGAAATCCATAGGTTATTTGGGAGCATGACAGATTTTACACCTAGAGAAAAGTGTAAGAAAAAGAGATTCTCACCTTGTTAAGTAAACTGGAAGTGAAAATAAAGATTTGACGTGTTCTGACTTCCTGGCTGCTCTGGGTGCTGTGGCACCTGACAATTCTAAGAAGATTCTAACACTCTCACTGGCCTCCATCTTCCTGGTGAGCTCATTTGAGCTCCTCTTCCATCCTAGAGGTTTGGGAGGTTTGACAAGCGCTCTCCTTGAATCCCAAGACCCTGGGGGAGCATCCATCCTTATGGCTCGAATCACAGCAATTTCACTGAGTGACCCAAATGGTAGCTTCTTCATGTACAGGCAAGAGCTGCAATTTGTGGCCAAAGAAACCCCCCAAAACAAAAAACCCAAAACTCAGCTTTTCAAAATGCAAAGTCCATAGCATCTTGTCAGGCCTTTGCTTCAGGTGTGACCTCATTCATCCAGCAGAAGGAACTGTTTACCAGACTAGAAATTACATTAAATCATAAAGAGGGAAAGGGTACTTTCCTTTGTTCTAATCAGCTATGTCGTGGGATAGCATTCGGAAGACCAGGGCAACTGCGTCTGCTTGTGCTGATTACACTACACTGATTGAGTCACACGTCAATCCGGATGCAGCAGCGGTGTACAAGGGAAGTCACACATGTGTCTCGTTGTCACCTCCTCCGTGTGGCAGTGAGTTTTTCCTCAGCCATACAGGTCGCAGAGGTCAAAGAGTCTCCCGATTCCACCTTTTTTGTTTTACTTATTGTGGATTTTCTGACGGGAAATGGAAATTTGGTTGATAATTACCAGGGATAGAGATAAGGTTTCCTCATTAAAGTCTCATAAAACCATGAAAATAAATCATTCCAAGTGGAGAGAGAAAGAAAATCTTCTGTTTAGACTTTTCCATGACCGTTTAGACCAATTCTTTTTCCTCTTCCAGCCTGGTGACTTTATTTCCAGCTAGCGTAGGGCCTGATAATCAGAGGAAAGAATGTAGAGGCCTCGCAGACATTTTCTGATTTCAAGTTAATGGCTTGGTATGTCAAGGATAGGCCGAGCCTGGCAGAATAAATTATGAAAGTGCAGCTGAAGAAACACAGTGTTGGAAACCCACATCATACACGTCTACAGAGATGATATAGACATAAATAAATCCTGCCATTTCAAGGAAACGGAAGGGGTCCATTTGGCCTGTTCTGGAGATCAAAGCTAGTAGGAGTCACAGCAGCAGCTGACAGCCCCCAAGGCGACTCCACTAGAAATGGGGTCAGCCCACCCTTTCCTGCTCCCCTCTCCAGGAGCATCCTTCCTGTTCTGAGCATCAGAGCCAGGTCCTTAGGGACCTCTTCAGGAATTCCCCAACTCGGCCACAAGCCTGGCAGCTTTCCAATTTTCCTACCAGAATTTTCTCTGGTCCCAAGTCCCAGCTTTTGGGGCATTTTGCTGTCTGCAGAGTTAGTGTGACCAGCCGATGAGAACAATGGTGTTACTGGATCACTAGATGGTAGCAGTGGCCTTCCAGGTTTCCTGACAAATACCTGACCTTGGTATGTTAAGATGGTTCCCAGTGGAGCTGTGCCTGCAGCCCACTCCGTCATTAGAATGCCCTACAGGAACAGGCAGAGAGACCCACTCTAAGGTCAGTTAGTAATTTCAGACTAAAATGAATCCAGATTATTCATAAACCAGGTTATTAAAATGAAGATATCCAGGGCCGATTACTGGGTGGCAGGGTGACCAGCTGTCTGGGTTTGCCAGGGACAGAGGTGGACTCACAGTGATGAAACCTGACAAACCCAGATAAGCCGGTCCCCCTACCGGGTGGACCAGAGACATTAACTGAAACCCACCACAGTGCTCATTTCACCCTTTCCAAGGAGACTGAAACATGTCTTGGCAGTGACTGCAAAGTACCCCAATATAAGGTTTCGATTTAAGTCTATGAACCTAGTTCCTCACCTCCAGTGGCAAGTATGGCAGAGTCCTGAAGCTCCAGCTGAAAGGCTCCACCTGCCTCTGATGTCTTAGTCTGCTTGGGCTGCCATAACAAAATACCAGGCCAGGTGGCTTAAACAACAGACATCGTCCAGAAGTCCAAGACGAAGTTTCTAGCCAGTTCGGTTTCTGGTGAGGGCTTTCTTCCTGGCTTGTACATGGCCACCTTCCTACTGTGACCTCATGTGGCCTTTCCTCGGTGTGTCTGTACTGGGAGAGAGAGAGAAAGCAAGCTCTCGAATGACTCTTTTTATAAGGACACTAATCCTACTGGATCAGGGCCTCACCTTTATGATCTCATTTGACCTTAGTTCCTTCCTCAGAGGCTACATTTCATTCCAGCCACGTTAGGGGGTTAGGGCTTCAACCTATGAATTCGGGGCAGATACCAAACATTCAGTTCGTAACAGTTGCGTCACTCAAAAGAACTGACCAATTTTAAATCCCTGTTCTTAAAGATCTATTGAGAAAATGGATATGACAGCCCTTGGAGACCAGAATGCCCTGTACAAGTTAATCATACTGTGATGATCAGGGTGGTGATAACCAGCCATCAGGTTGGCGTTTTCTGTCTTCCTCTCGACCACCTTTCTGAGTGTGTTTACTATTCAATGGCTTTTGTCTGCTGCTCATCACCTGTCACCTGTGCCTTCAAATAAGCCCCAGAATGACCTCTCCCAAGACACCCAGCCTAGCTGCCAGACATCCTCTTCCTCCACATACTCTGCCCTGCCTCCCCTCTCTCCACCCCGCTCCCATGCTCTGGTGCTGTAGCCAAAGCGCGGGTCAGTGGAGTGATGTGCTGTTCTGCATTTGAAGCTCCTGGCCCAGAAAGTTATTTTCCACATAATTGTGTAAAGTCTCCAATTACCCAGTTAACTTTATTCAATTCCCTCTCAGTCTTATTTGATAAGGAGGGGTGCCTACTGTCCTCTCTTTTCAGAAGTTTTTATGAATTCTTGAATTTATGGTTCAAGTTTTTCACCAAAGAACTCTGGAGGTATTACCAAGTATAGTGAAGAGGTCTTGGGCATAATCTCTCCACCATCCAAATCGACCTTGTTACCCTTTATCTCTAACTGAAAACATCCAGGCAAAGGTTTATTCCTAAATCTCAGTGTCGAGAGCCTTGAGTCAAGTCTCATTACTTGAATTTTCATGGAAACAACAGCATGACTATTTTCATAGGTTTTGCAGCTATACTTTTGGGTTTTCCATTATATGCCATGTATTAAATGGCTTCCCTCGCTTTGTTAAGCGTTGTTTGTGACACTGCAGAAGGACAATCCCTGTTTGTCACAGGGAGCTTAATTATCCAGATGAAGTGCCCTTGTTGAATGTCGGTCCCATTGTAAGAACGTTTGTTGAATGACTACGTGAACTTTGATTCTGTTATTTGCTCCTGCATTCCTGCTTTTGCTCATACTGGCTGTGATTCCATGACTGATAAAACGGGGAAGAGTTTTAAATAAGAATTCAAGCAGAGAAGAACTGCTGGCTGTTCCCAGAAAGTGCCCAGCATTCCAGCAGAAACTTTGGTTCTCCTGTCAGTGTGGTTCGTTCCCCGTGTTCAGCACCACAGCTGCAGTTTGGGGCACACACAACCTCTGAATATGTTTGCCTCCATTTGGACCATTGCACTACAGAACAGACAGCAAGGCCACGCAAACCTTCAAGGCTGTGTCTACACAAAGCATCCACTTGGTTACATAAGCAGCACAATCTAGTCACGAGAATAAGAGTTTTTGAAATTTAAAAGTCAGGAAGAGATGGACAAAGAGAGTAACTTTACAGTGGAGAAACCTGACAAACACTGCTTTAGCGAGGGACCAACGTCAAGATCAACAGTCATAAATTATGTTGATCTGTACCTTTAATATGATGTGATGAAAATGGCACTTTACATCTGTGACCTTCCTTTCAAAAACCTATAACACCAGTCTCATAGTGAGAAAAACATCAGACAAATTCCAGTAACGGGGTGTCCTGTAATAAACTTGACCAGTCCTCCTTGAAACTGCCAAGGTCCTCAAAAGCGAGGAGAGCCTGAGAAACTGTCCCAGATACAAGGAGTCTAAGGAGACATGACATCTCTATGTAATGTGGCATCCTGGATGGGGTCCTAGAACAGAAGGTGGACATTAGGTAAAAACTAAGGAGATCTGAATCAACTATGGATTTTAATAATGATGTATTGATACTGGCTCATTAATTGTACTGTACTAACGTAAGATGTTAATGATAAGGGAAGTCGTGTGAAGGTGTATAGGGTAGTGTATTCCTGTACTCTCTGTACTAACATCTGCTTAATTTTCCTGTGAATCTGAAACTGTTCTAAAAATAAAGAATATGAATAATAATAATAGTAATAAAATACATATAAGGCAGTGGTACTAGTTTGCCCAGGCAGAGGGATGCATCAAGGATAGAGGAAATATTTGTTTATTTTTTGGACTTCAATAGACCTTGATGGCATTATGTTAAGGGAAATAAGCCAGATAAGGACAAATACTGAATGATCTCACTTATATGTGGCATCTTAAAAAAGACATGAACTCACAGATGTGGAGAAGAGATTGGGGTTGCTAGAGGCAGGGAGTGGGGGATGGGTGAAGGGGTCAAAAGGAACAAACTTCCAGTTATAAGACAAATTAGTCCTGGGGATGTAAAGTACAGCATGGTTTAAAAAAAAAAAAAAGGGACTTCCCTGGTGGCGCAGTGGTTGAGAATCCACCTGCCAATGCAGGGGACGTGGGTTCGAGCCCTGGTCCGGGAAGATCCCACGTGCTGTGGAACAACTTACCCCTGTGCCACAAGTACTGAACCTGCGCTCTAGAGCCCGCGAGCCACAACTACTGAGCCCGTGTGCCACAACTACTGAAGCCCATGCGCCTAGAGCCCGTGCTCCACAACAAGAGAAGCCACTGCAATGAGAAGCCCGCACACCACAACGAAGAGCAGCCCCTGCTTGCTGCAACTAGAGAAAGCCCGCGTGCAGCAACGAAGACCCAGCGCAGCCACAAATAAATAAATAAATAAATTTATTTTAAAAGAATGAATAAAATACCACCACACCCTTGAATATGAAAGTCTACTAAGGAGTGAACACTTAATAATCCTACTAAGTTTAATGTTTTCCACTTTATCTACTTCTTAGAGTAGAAAACAGTGCTTTAAAATAATTAACGAAAAAGTCAGGCACAAAGATCACATATTGTGTGATTCCATTCGTATGAAATATCGAATACAGGTAAATCCATAGGGACAGAAATCAGATTAATAGTTGCCAGAGGCCAAGGAGAAGAAGGAAGGGGGAGGGGGACTGCCAGTGGGTGTGGGGGCTCCTTTGGGGCTGATGAAAATGGTTTGGAATTCCATAGAGGTGATGGTCGCACAACATTGCAATTGTACCAAATGCCACCGAGTCACTCCCTTGAAAATGGTTAAATTTATGTTAAGCAAATTCTACACCAATCAAAACTAATTAATGATAATAAAATAATGTAATAATTTAAAAATAATGTTTAAAGAAATAGTTTAAGTATGATAATAAAATAATTAGTGATAAAAATAATAACATAAATGCTGTGCTTTTGGTTTATCTGCTATTTTATTTTCTTTGTCAGAATTCTGAATGTTAATTTAGCATTATTGTAAAAACTATAAATGACCAAATAAAATAAAAGCCCTTGTCATTTGCAAGAAGAAAGTCAGGGAGCAGTTAGATGACGAAAAGGGGGTGTGGCCAGGGGACCACATTTCGGCTGGTAGATGTGGTCTGTTGATGTGATAGCAGGAGGATCGGGCCGCAGTTCCCATCCAGGCTCCGTCCTTCAGGGAATAACTTGAATTCTGTGGTTCTCACTGTCTCTGTAAATCGAGAGGAGAAAGCCAGGGTGACCATTAGAAGACCTTCCCAGGAAGAACAATCCAAGTGCTCTCCTGCAAAGTTTTAGACCATTGGTGTGTGGGGGTGTCAGCAAGGGTGAGGGACGGGGGAAAGGGGCCTTGCGCCAGCGGCCCACTGACTGAGGGCACAGGTGACGGCCTTCCCTGAACTGACCGGTTGTCCTGGCCTTGTGCAAACCCAGCGGCGGAGCCAGGCCACATGCTGTGGGCGGTTTCACCTGCGACAGGGCCTCTGTCCCACCAGTTTCTTGCGGCCCTTCGGCCATGCATCAAGGTCCTGGGATCCGGTGGTTTTCAGAAGGACGAGCTGGGAGCGGTTGAATCTTGCGCCTGGTTTGAGGGCTCCCCTTCCCTTTCCATCAGCCTCTCCGGCAGCCACAGATCAGGGCGTGCAGTCTGCCGCAGGGGAGAAGCAAGGGGGCCCGACCCATTTTCCCTGTGTTGGGCCCAACCAAGGAAACCCTCCACGGGTTAAGGGCTTAGGGTGCAGACCAGGGGGCTCAAGAGACTCTGCTACTTCCCCTCCCTCTGCAGCACAACGTCCTTTTCTGGATGGGCGATGCCAGTGAGGACGGATTCACCACCACTGGCAAGGAGACCTACCGCCTGGGAGGTGCGGGCGTTACTCTGGAGGAGGGGCCTCTGAGGTCTCTCTCCCCATGCTGGCAGTCACCTCCTCACACCCAGGACCGTCCTCCGGCGAGGTGCTCAACACTGATGGATCCTTGCTCCCTCGCAGATTCGTTTCCATCCTCAAGAGTTACTAAGCCGTCCATCATCCGGGCCTAGAGCAAGGAGAAGCTTCCTCAAAGGTGGGCCACGATTACCTAACTCAGAGCTCCCTCTTCTGTCACTCCAAGTGTCAGAATTAGAACTGGGGGAGAAAGCCATCATTTTCAGATTCAGGTCAAATAGGCAAAGTTTAAAATCTTTAGTGCCTTCAATAACCGTAAAGGATAGCAGAAAGCAGACACCTGTTTAAGACATGGAGCAAGGGGCATTTATAAGTAATTCACCTCTGAAATGTGCCGTCAGGAAGTTCCCCAAACAGGCACAGTGAAAAGCTGCTACATGCTATTTTAGGCTGAAGTTGTCAATAAGTTATAGCCAGAGGTAATGGAAAGAAGAAAATTTCAACCCTTTGAAGTAACCATGATAAAAAAAAAAGAATCTCAATCACTTAGCACACCTTTCTTCTAATGCAAGACAGCATAATAACAGGGAGGCATCTTCTAGATGTGGTCATTCGGACACGTGTTCATTCATTTATTGAACAAACATGTGTCAAAGGTTTAGGATGGGCAAATTAAGGAGGCAGTGGGAATACGGGGGTAGGATCTCCACGCTGCCCAGAGTGACTTTATCAGTGAGCACAGGAAGTAGATAACTAGCAGACAGGAAGTACTCTACTATGATACATATCCAGGGTTCTGTGAGAGGAAAAAGACTCATGTCTTCAGTTTCGGGAACATTCCCAGGAGAAGTGACACCCACCGCTGAGCCTAGAAAGACCTAACCAGGCACAAGGCGGTAAGTTGAGGCAAGGGAGTCAGAAACATGGGAACTGAATGAGGGCCCCAGAGATATTCCGGGAAACTTGGGTAGTTCTGTGGTCTAGCCCTGCAGACTTGAGTCTTCAGTGTCTCGAGAGCAGTGTGCCTCTCAGATGGTAGAGTGAGACCCGGGTTCAAATCCCACCCCTACCACTTATTAGCTGTGTAAGAAGCTTTTCCCCACCCCATGCACCCTTGACCCCATATGTGCACACACATCTTGGTCTGCTCAAGAGTGTTCCCACCTCTAGGGACTGCCCTGGTGGTCCAGTAGTTAGGACTTCATGCTTCCAATTCAGGGGACGCGGGTTCGATCCCTGGTCAGGGAGTCCAAGATCCCACAAGCCGTGTGGCGTGGCCAAAAAAAAAGACTGCTCCTGCCTCTTACCTTAGAATCAAGAGGTCTACTAACCACCTAAGCCTAAAATCTCAAAGGCTTAACACAAAAGCAAACCTATTTCTTACTCATATTACACGTCCAACAATGGTCAACTTGGCTCTACTCCTCACGGACACTCGGGGACCCAGACCGATGGAGGTGCCACCATATTGTAGCTGAACCTTCTAAATAAGTGGCCTCTGGAGACACCACGAAACCTGAAGAGAGAACTGGAGAGCCAGGTAGGGGCTGCCAAGGCCAAGCCTTGAAACGACAAAACTTATTTCTACCCACATCTCCTCAGGCAGAACTGAGCCACCTGGGCCCAGTCTAACAGCAAGAGAGGCTGAGAAATGCAGGGGAACTTGAGGATTTTCAGTAAAAGCGGATCGTTGCTGCCGTACCTGGATGGTAATGAGAAAGATGAGTCGATCAACTAAATAAGGTCAAGATTGCAAAGCATCTTGATTTCCAGGGTCAAGTGTTAGCACATTACCCTGGAGGCATCAAAGAGGCACCACAGAGGCACAAGTAAAAGGCCAACGTTCAAAGTGTTGCTTTAGAAAATTAAAACTAATGCCAGGATAAAGGATGGGTTAGAAGAAGGCCCTAGAGTGAGGGAGACCAGTTTAGAGGATGTTGTCACAGTCTTGGCATTTGGTAATAGAGATGTCTTAGCACGAGAGAAGGAGAGAGAAAAGTGGAGTGAACAGTGCATTTTCTGTAGAAGATTGATTACATGGACTGTCGAGATTGGAAATCCAGATTTTGGAGTCAAGAGGTGATATTTGAAACCATGAGAGCCTGCAAGGGAGGAAGGAGAGGGGTCCACCCAGAGCTTCGCTTTCCCTTGGCAAATAGGGCCTGGTGCAGGGACAGTGAAAAGTCAGCTCCCTCAAGGGCAGCAAGTGTTGAGAAGGCAAGGTCTAGATTTGGGCTTTCTATCTTTTTGGACATTTCTCATGCTTTGCAGGAACAATCAAGGGACCAAGGATGAAAGTCAAGATTTCCCTGGTGGCATAGTGGTTAAGAATCTGCCTGCCAATGCAGGGAACACGGGTTCGAGCCCTGGTCCGGGAAGATCCCACATGCCGCAGAGCAACTAACCCTGTGCGCCACAACTACTGAGCCTACGCTCTAGAGCCCGCGAGCCACAACAGCTGAAGCCTGCACGCCTAGAGCCTGTGCTCTGCAACAAAGAGAAGCTACCGTAATGAGAAGTCCGGGCACCACAACGAGGAGTAGCCCCTGCTCACCGCAACTAGAGAAAGCCCACGCGCAGCAACGAAGACCCAACGCAGACAAAAATAAAATATAAATAAATAAATAAATTTATATTAAAAAAAAAAGACCCAACGCAGCCAAAAGAAACAACGAAATAAAATGAAGGTATGTTACCTTTGTAATAAGATTATAAAGTAAGGTTTTTAGTATAAAGAAGAAAAGAAAAATGTCGAATTAAAAGCAAATTTCCATCTCCATTAACCAATCATTCTTCCATGAGAATCATATGCATTTCAGTCCTGTGACCCCTGCCCCCAATCCTGACACACGTTTCCTGGACCCCAACGCCCACGGGAACTGGCTGGGAAGATTTTACCGTAGTGAACACAACATAACACACACACACACAGCCCTGTTATGGACAACTCAATGGTTCTCTCTGTTCATCTTTATCCAGTCATTCCCTGACCTATCAATTAGTGAACTAGACTTACTGTTTGGAATAGAAAGTATCACATTCACTGGATGTGAAGAGAAAATCCCCTTTCTAGTCTTCCCATACTCTCCCCTTAGGCCACCCACCTCCGTTCTTTATTTCAGGAAGCTCCTCTTTAAATGCCAGGTGTTGCAACATGTAAGCTGTTGGGCACAAGACAAGTGAAACCCGCTCAGAATACAGGTGGATAAGCAAAATTCTCCTACTGTTTTTAAGAAAAAAAAAAAGAAAGCTCAAGGTGTGTGCTGTATGCGCAGAGTCAAGAGCCTTATCTTCATATATGAAGGATGACATCCTACTAAAAACACAAAGTGTTTTGCTTTCATGTTTGACACTCTCAATCCGTGGTGTCTTTAGGAGACTCCTATATCAATACCCGTGATAAGCATAAATGACAAAAATAGACCACAGAATAGCCCAACACAGTGGTTAAAAATACTGGCTGTGTATTTAATCGTATTTGGATGCAGAACCTGGCTCTGTCCCTCCCCTCGTGAATGACTCTGGGCGAGTCCCCGGGCCTCCATTCCGGCTTCCTCGCCTGTGGAAGGTCAGCCGTGACTCCGCCGCACAGGGCTGCGGCAGCTACAGGAAGAGACAAGCATGGAAAGTGCTCAGCCTTGTGCCTCGTGCACAGGGAGCCCCTAGAGATGAGGGGCCCTCTTCAAAAAACTGCCGTATGATGAGAAAGTGAAGCCCCAACGTTTCAGTGACAGGACAGTGCTCAGCACAGGCCAAGCCACCCTCCTAGGACCCTGACACTTGCTGGTAAATTCACTTTTTTACTCAGTGAGGAGTGGGACCCACTCAGGTGCCCTCGGTCTCAGACATTTGGGCTGGGGAGGGCACCTGCAGCGGCAGCACAGCCAGACTGCATCCAGTCCTGGCAGGGAAACTGAAGGCAACACACTTCTAGAGATGCCGTCATCAGTCCCTTTGGTGGGATTTGCCCTTGGCTCTCCACTCTACAGCTCTGTCATTCTGGAGATCCAGGCTTTCCAAGGCCATGGCTGAATAACCAACTCTTCCTCTTGCTTCTACTCATCCAGGGCTTCTGCTGCCTAGAGGCTCTGCTCACTGCCTTTCTCTGCTCCTCTGAACTCCCCAGAAGGGGCTATAGACATGGTAGGCGCCAAAGGCATCTTCTATGTAGCTAAAGCACATTGGATAAATTAAACATAGAGCTACCATATGATTTGGCAATTCCACTTCTGGGTAGATAGCCAAAGGAAAGGAAATCATTATCTCGAAGAGGTATCTGTTCTTCTATGTTCCTAGTGGCATTATTCGCATAGCCAAAAGATGGAAACAACATAAGTGTATGTCAATAGATGAATGGATAAAGTAAATGTGATATATATATAATGTATATATAATTGAATTATATATATTCTTAGAAAAAGGAAGGAAATCCTATCATTTGCAATAACGTGGATGAACCTAGAAGGTATTACACTAAGCGAAATAAGCCAGACAGAGAAAGACAAATACCACATGGTATCACTTATATGTGGAATCTTCGAAAAAAAAAGTTGAACTCATAGAAACAGAGAGTAGGAAAGTGGTTTCCAGGGGCTGGGGGGGATGGGGAAAATAGGGAACAGACTTTCAGCTATAAGATGAATAATTTCTGAGAACCCAGAGTATAGTACAGTGACTACAGTTGATGACACTGTTTTATAATTGAAATTTGCTAAGAGAGTAGAACTTAAATGTTCTCACACACACAAAAGAAATTTAAATATGGGGGGTGATGGATGCCTTAACTGACTCATTGGGGAGAATCCTTGCATAACGTATGCACATGACAAATCACCACATTGTCCACTTTATCTTACAATTCTATTTGTCAATTATACCTCAGTAAAGCTGGAAAAAAATTCAGATCCTTATGTATTCCTCTATTTGAGAACATTAATTTGGGGTATTCTGAAGTTGGCCACTGATTCCTCTTATCCATGGTCATCAACTCTACATGCGGGTGATCAGAAAAGGAACAGCTCATCTGTTTCAAATTTTGTCCAAAATGCAACATTCACTGATTTTTTTTTCACAGTGGGAAATGTGATGGACTGGAAATTTTTCCATAATATAAAATAATCGTAATTATCTGATTCCATGAAGTAAGCAATGCCACTTAGGAAATTGGAAACAGTTTTCCATTCTACTCATCTTCACCGGGCTCTGGTTTCCTTTGAATACCTCCGAAAGAGACATTGGATGTTTTCAGTTTCAATGGTATATGCTCAGTAAACTTTCATTCACTAAACTGAGTTTGAAACTATCTCTAATCCAGTTAAACTCAATATGGGGCAATCTCAGAAGGCAGGGACTAGGATATGATTTAATAAAATCAACTGTGTGGTGCCTTGATTGGAGAAAGACTGGGAACCAAAGCCTGGCAGGCAAGCGCTCAATAAACTTTTTCATGTGCACAGCTTGGCCAGTGGGTGAATATACACCCAGAACTTGGAAAAAGAGGAAAGGCCAAATAACCAGGGATTGACAAGATTGATGGGGCACAACCCACGCAGACAAGCAGGGAATCAATGGATACAGATGGAGTCAGAAGAGGTAGCCAGGCTGCTGTCTTCAGGCACAAGGAACAGGTCACTCCCGCACCTGGATGCAGCCTCTCCTGAAACAGCTCACTTCCCTTGCCTCTGAATCCTTTGCTCACCAAGCAATCTACGGATCGCTTATTTAAATTCTCAGGTGAAATTCAAACTGGGAAAGGGGTAGAGACCTGAGCATTCTGATGCCTGGAAAGGGATAAATATTTGGGAAGCACTGAAAAATGTTGACTGTGAAACAACTTCGGAATCGGTACCCAGAAATCTCTGTTTCCCATGGTTCATTCTTCTCCTACTCCGTCCAGAGCTCCGATAGATTTCAAAACCAGCTGTGAGCTTTGGGAAGCAATTTGTAAGAAGATGAACAACAACAAATCTGACTCTAAGCTCCAAACTCTTCTCCTTGAAACACCGCGCATCTGGTTTCTCCCAGAACACAATCTCTCTTAATCCAATTTAAAAGCATGGTTTCCGTTCACTTTTCAAGAATTATGCAAAATAAACATTTCAGCAGACAGGACTGTGTATTAGCTTTGGCTATGCCGCTTCTTGATAGAATTATCTCACTGCCTTCCACGGTATGGCTTTCTAAGCATGGTACCCTCTGTGGTCCCACATTAGATAAATAGCCGGTAGAACGTGCAACACAGTCCAGATATGGAAGTGTCACATTTACAAAGTCACTACTCTAGCCCTGCAGTGAGGGAACAATATTAATTACCTCACTCCTGGTGTGGAAAATGACCCATGCCACGAGGATGTCAAACTGTCTTTTTTAATCTGACACCTGCACTGGAAATGCTAGGAATCTGTGACACTCACAATTAAATACCTGAGATTACCGAGCACAAGTTCGGACAAGGCTAATTTAGAAATTATTGTCAAGACTCACTGAGGAACTGTCATCATCTAGGAGAGAACAAAAGTTTAAAATACCAAAAAGACCCGCAGAGGGACTTTGCACATGGTTTCCCCATTTAGAAACTGAACTGAAAGTCAAGGACATTTACTTTATTTAGACTAAAAGTCACAAAGATTCAAAGACAGGTGGGATTAAGAACAGTCAGTGGTCTTGAGCTGTTTCCAGAGAAGAGCTCTTTCCAGGAAGAAAAAGGAGAAAAATTGAAATACTGAACCTCCCTTCTCTCCTAGGTTTTGGCGAAGAACAGAGTTCGTCTCTGACTAATGTTTTTTTTTTTTTGCGGTACGCGGGCCTCTCACCGTTGTGGCCTCTCCCGTTGCGGAGCACAGGCTCTGGATGCGCAGGCTCAGCGGCCATGGCTCATGGGCCCAGCCGCTCCGCGGCATGTGGGATCTTCCCGGACCGGGGCACGAACCCGTGTCCCCTGCATCGGCAGGCAGACTCTCAACCACTGCACCACCAGGGAAGCCCTGACTAATGTTTTTGTGTTAAAGTTTTGTGACATTTTTTTTTGCCCTGCACCGAGTAAAATTGAGACAGGAAGTAGTAAAAGATAAAAGTGCCAGGTGACGAGAAAACCAAGATCTATCCTAAGACGGACTCAAACTCTCAACAAGTCTCAAGTATAGCCCAAGTCATCCTTTAAAAAAAAACAAAACTAAACTAAAACTCAGAGAAGCACTTTCTATATCTTACATATGACAGGAAGATATTTCTCCTCAACCCCTTACCTGGCCAAATAAAGACTCTCTGACCCATTTCAAAGAGATTGTCCATGTCTATCTGAAATATTAGTATTCAGAATATGAAGAAATAAAGTATTTTTGAACAAGGCATGACTTAATGTAAACCAAAGCTAGGAGAGTGGGAAGGAAGATTAATCTAAGAATATTACATGCAGCATAATGACAAACTAAAACCTGGCCAAGATCAGATACATTTCTTAGGAAAAAAAACCACCCTGTGCACTAAATCATGAAGTTGAGTTTTCAGTTCAGTAGCTCATGTTTGGACAACGGCAAGGTGGGGCCCATTACAAAGGTGGGTGTCGTGCTGATGGAAAAGTTGGTGGAGGGGGGATTATAACATGAAACCATTTGGCATCTGTTAGCCAATGACAGCTCCAGAAAGGCCCAGGAAAACCCACAAACCGGCTGCGGGAATGACAGGTGTGAGAGGCCAGCACTGGTTTTTTTTGTTTGTTTTAACATCTTTATTGGAGTATAATTGCTTTACAATGGTGTGTTAGTTTCTGCTTTATAACAAAGTGAATCAGCTACACATATACATATATCCCCATATCCCCTCCCTCTTGCGTCTCCCTCCCACCCTCCGTATCCCACCCCTCTAGGTGGTCACAAAGCACCGAGCTGATCTCCCTGTGCTATGCGGCTGCTTCCCACTAGCTACCTATTTTACGTTTGGTAGTGTATATGTGTCCATGCCACTCTCTCACTTGGTCACAGCCTACCCTCCCCCCTCCCCATATCCTCAAGTCCATTCTCTAGTAGGTCTGTGTCTTTATTCCCGTCTTACCCCTAGGTTCTTCATGACCTTTTTTTTTTTAGATTCCATATATATGTGTTAGCATACGGTATTTGTCTTTCTCTTTCTGACTTACTTCACTCTGTATGACAGACTCTAGGTCCATCCACCTCACTACACATAACTCAATTTCGTTTCATTGTTTTGAGAGTTTTACATCCAAGACCCCAACCAGGAAAGAAAGAAGTGGACCCACCTGCTCTCCGGAGACAGCCTTCTCCTTCCCAGGAAGCGGGACCTGACTCAGGACGCAAGGACACATGCAGGATGTGCTACTGGAGGTCAGGTTGCCTACTCCCTGTGAAAAACCATTAAAACGGAGTTGCTACTTGATTTTTGACATTCCTGCGACCGCTTTAAAGACACAATCTCTCCGCTTCAATCCTCAGGTTACCAGCTCAAATATCATAAACGCACAGCAGGCGGGGGGTTGAACTGTAAAGTAGGCAAAGCCAGTTTCTTGGGTGGCCGCAGCTGTCTGTCACTGAGCTGTTTTCTTTCCTCTCTACCTCCATATGTGTTGGGGTCCGCGTGTGACATGGAACAGAGCTGGCTGGTCCTCCCTTGGCTGTGGTCGATAGATGCCCTTCGATGCTACTCTGGCTTGTGGTGTTGATGCAGGTGCCTTGTGCTGCACAGGGCCCCCCTCTGCTTCTAAGGATGGAGGGCTCACTGGAGAAAGAGTAGCGGGGGCCACGGGTCAGTCATCAGGGGAGGGAGCCTCAAATTTGAACCTGGAATTTGGAGGGAGAGCCTCAGATAGGACAAAGAAAGGGACCCTGGTTTTCGGGGCCACGATCTTGATGGGTGAGTACGTTCTTGGAAGATAAGTCAGGAGTCAGGAGCTGGGACTCAACAACGCAGACGGGCTGACCCGGTTTGTGCCAGGTCTTTGGAGATGGAGAGGAATGAGCTCAGCCTTTGAAAGTAAGCCTGTTTCAATGTTCACATGTACAGTGTTTTCTTCTTCATCTGCTTCACCTTCTAGAACCCTGCTTGAAGGGCCCAGTCTGCTGTAGCTGTATTAACGGGAACACAGAGAAGGCAGCGGTGCCCAGGCTTGGGCAAGAACTTTCAAGTACGTACAGCCCTGCGGTCAGGGTCGGCAACAGAGCCCAGTGACATAAGAGAACCCCAGCGGAAGTGAAACCTTTACGAAGAAGGGAGCCCGGGGGTCCCTCTCCACCTAGAGATTCTCTTCTGGCTCTAACCTTTGATTCTGGACTTTGGATTCTCATTCTAGATTTATTTAATTTTCATTAGGACGTTAGTTTTGCTAGTTTTACTAGGAAAGTGGTGATCTTACATTCTAGGCTCTTTCCCCCTACCTCCTAACAAAGCTCACTCCTAAGAAAAAAATCAGATCAATTTATTTAGCCAATATAGTCAAGACTTTCTGTGTGCTGCGCTCCAGGGAATGTTCTGGAAGCTACTACTGGGTGCTTCACTCCTGGCCCGCAGGGAGCCGAGACTCCCACTGGTGAGCGCTATCTCCACCAGCTGGTTCCATTCTAGCCTTATCTCTGAGAGGGAATGAGAATGTTTTATTTTATCCTCCCTTCAAGGAATATCCGATGTCACCAGCAGTTCGGGGCCAGTTTTCCGGACCCTCATATCTTTGCAAGGCCAATTCCGGGCACGGATCCCAGCTGACCATATTCTCTTTCGTGGCTCTACAACACTGATCAGATGAGGATACTTAGCACATTACCGAGTGACTCGATCTGTTTACCTGTGAGTAATGAACAGGCAGAAACATGCTGCACCCCAGCTGCCTGGCTTTTAATCACACTAAGTTCAATCTCCTAACAACTGTTTTCACAGTATCTTGCCCACTAACAAATTTAAATCGACACCCGGATAATAAACTATATTAAATTACAATGACTCTCCTAGCCTTTGGTGAGATACATATGCTAATAAAGCCTTATTCTGAAAGGAGTTAAAAAGTAATTGTTTCCCTCCCTCTCCCTGTGAAAGGCAACACCCAGACAGGAAAAGAGTGAAAAGGCAGAACTTGAAAATAAAGAGAACATCAAGGTATCATCCCTACAGATATACATCAAAAACCAGGGAAGTCCATCCTCTTCTGAGGAAAGTCTAAACTTCCAAGCCTTGTCTCAAAGCCTTCTCACCCCCAGTGCCATTTCGGCCTCAGGCTCAACGCCCAGATTCAATGCTTACAAAATGCTGTGAAATTAAAAACAAGAAAAAACTAACTGCCGTAAAAATACGAAAATGAAACTACAAAATTATTTCAAATTCAATTAGATATCTAGTGTATTATTTTACTAATACCTAATAAAGAACCACAGATTGGGTATTGAACAGAGAAATTTATTTTCTCACCATTCTGGAAGCTAGAAGTCTCAGATCAAGGTGTCGACAGGGTTGGCTTCTTCTGAGGCCTCTCTCCTTGGCTTGTAGATGGCCGTCTTCTCCTTGTGTTTTCATATGTGCTTCCCTGCACATGTGTTTGTGTCCTAATCTCTTCTTAGAAGGATGCCAATCATATTGGATTAAGGCCCACCCCATACCTTCATTTTACCTTAATTACCTCGTTAAAGGCCCATCTCTAAACACAGTCTCATTCTGAGATACTGGGGGTTAGAACTTCAACATATGAACGTTGGGGATATTTATAAAATATTTATAAAACATATTATGTCCATATGATTATTAAACTTAGAATCTACAAATATTTTATTTACTTGAGATATTTTATAGATTTTAAAAGTTATCACTTTATATGAATTCCTAAGTGCTCTCAATATAAAAATTATGCCCAATTGTAAACTAGATGAATTACTTGTAGACAAGTATTCATGGGAGCGATTTATATTTCCAGCCCATACTTCCCTTCCAAACACCACACCTGTATAATCTAACGGCCTGTTTGACATTCAGATGTCTACCTGACGTGTCAACATCAACAGGTGCAAACCCCCAAACCTGCTCCACCCACAACTTTCCCCTTCATCCTCATGGCAGCCACGTCAATCGCTCAAGTCAAAAACCAGGGGGTCCAATCCTGGGTCCTGAGTTTTCTCTCAACCCAAATCCAATATAAGGAAATCCTTCCGGCTCCAACTTCAAAACACATTCATATCTCAACACTTCTCACCTCCTCCCCTGCAATGGTAGAGTCCCCGTTATCTCCAGCCTGGTTACTGCGCTCGTGTCCTAACAATCTCTTTGACCCAAGTCTTGTCTCTCTCTCTGTAATCTCTTCTCAACACAGCAGCCAGCGCAGTCTTTGTAAATCTCAGTTAGACCGTGGCAAACCCTGTCATGCTTTTCCAGTTCACTCAGAGTAAAAGCCAAGGCCCCCAAACAACCTACAAAGCCCACAGCATTCTGGTTCCCTGCTCCCTCTTGGAGTTCATCTCTCCCCCTTGCCCAGTCTTGGGGGCCTCCTTGCTGTTTTTCCAACGTGTTGGGGTGCTCTTGCTTTAGCAATTCCCTCCGCTGGGAACAGCCTTCCCCTAGATAGAGGAAAGCTAACGTCTTGACCTCTTTCAAGTTTAAGCTCAAATCTAACCTTCTCTAAAAGGCTTATCCCAGCCACCATTAGGAAACCTGTCCGCTCTCTGGGGATTCCAAATCTCCCTTACGCTGCGCTGCCCTTCCTTCCTTCCATGGCACCCTCCGGCACACCATCCAGTTTGGATGTTTATTGCTGCTGCTGCCCCACCTGCCTGCAACCTGCTCGAGGTCAGCTCTGTGTCTGCTCCCAAATGCATCACTGCCACCTAGACTGACATCGGCCCCACAGGTGGCGCTTGGTAAATATTTGTGGAATGACTTACTTCACTTAGGATGATAATCTTGAGTTGCATCCACGTTGCTGCAAATGGCATTATTTCATTCTTTTTTTTTACAGCCGAGTAGTATTCCATTGTATATATGTAACCACATCAGCTTTACCCATTCATCTGTCGATGGACATTGAGCTTGTTTCCATGTCTTGGTTGTTGTGAATACTGCTGCTATGATAAACCATAATGGAAAAGGGTATTTTAAAAAAGAATGTGTGTGTGTGTGTGTGTGTGTGTGTGTGTGTGTGTGTGTGTGTGTGTATATATATATATATATATATGTAAAGCTGAATAAAAAATATTTGAATGAGTGAGTAGATAAGTGAATTCAGGTACAAAATCTTTGCAACACTTTTCAATAATACATCAAAAAGTGGTATTGAATGTAGAATATGGAGGACTTTTACATGAGGGTTGCTTCTAAAACTAAGAAGGCTTAGTCTCTTTGGATATTCTGCTCTGGCGGCTCCTCTATCTGTTTTTTTTTTAACAGAACTTTTACAATTCCTAACAAACAAGGGTATCATCTTCTGATTTCTGAGATAATTATTCACCTCTTCCTCCTGTTTCTCCACCAAAATAACTCCAGGATTCATGTCTCTTCCTTAGGACCAGGTATTTTCTGGACAATTTCTAAAAGAAAACAACATCCCAAAAAATGTCCTTCTGGGGCTTCCCTGGTGGCACAGTGGTTGAGAATCTGCCTGCCAATGCAGGGGACACGGGTTCGAGCCCTGCTCTGGGAGGATCCCACATGTCGCGGAGCAACTAGGCCCGTGAGCCACAACTACTGAGCCTGCGCGCCTGGAGCCTGTGCTCCGCAACAAGAGAGGCCGCAATAGTGAGAGGCCCGCGCACTGCGATGGAGAGTGGCCCCCGCTTGCCACAACTAGAGAAAGCCCTCGCACAGAAACGAAGACCCAACACAGCAAAAATAAATAAATTAATAAACTCCTACCCCCAACATCTTCTAAAAAAAAAAAAAAATTGTCCTTCTGGAGCCCAACAGCCTGGGTTTGTACCTGGCTTCCCTTTCCTCATCTGTACAACGTAATAATTCACGGTCGTTTGAAGATTAAAGGAATTAACACAAATTCTCCAGAACAGTACCTGGCATACAACAAGAGCTAAGTGTCAGCTATTTTTCCTGTCAGTGTTACTGCATCATAAAGAAATTTTTCTGTTAGATATACACTTTATTAGTTTAACTTGGTTTTAAATTATATAGATCAACAGAACCAAAAATAAAGCAAAGCAAAAATAAAACTTCTGTCTTTCTGCAACACACAAAATATCCAGACAGGTTTTCACCAAATGTGGAATCATGTGACTTCAATACAGTGTCAGTGGTATGGTCAAAATTCACTTTGGGAAAACGCCAAAGGAAATTTCAGAATGATAGGCGGTATTTGTCCAGAACAGCAGAAACTCGAGTGTAACAAGAGTCTCATAGGACTGAAAATTAGGAGAGACGTGCTACACATATTAAGATGCCATTGACAGAGAAAATCGGAGACATTTTGAACGTAAGCCCTAAACTGCAAATCACAAGGGCAAACACTCCTAAATGTGGATACTGAGTTGCTTTCGAGCTACTTTCATATGAGTGACTCTGTGCCGGCTGACCCAGGTGAGATAGGGGAGTTGTTACATAACGGTTAATGCTTCTCCAAAGCAACACTAGGGCGATCGTGGATCAGGTAAAAATAAATCAATCCCTTTAGAAAAAAAAACCCTGAAATTATTCACTCACTCAACTTTAAGTCTGAGGGAGACGATGAAACGTGGTGAAGCACAGGCTTTTGGGATATAAGGTCAACTCATGAGTAGGGAAGAGATTTATAACAGAATTTAAAAATTATAAGTGTCTTCAGAAATGATCATTTTGCAGTCGAGAGAAATTAATAAATGGACAGGTTAAATCCATAGCCAAAAGAAAAGAAAAATCTTCTCTCTTGGGGCTTCCTATAATGTAAGGATAATAAAAGATTAAAAATATATTAACCTGCAGTGTCAAAGAGACTGGAGAGGGGTTATGTGCAGATGAGGGATTTCCACCGAATTCTGTAAGGCAGAAAGCCCGTGGCAAGTGATGGATGGGCCAGGCAAGGAGGAGGGAGAAGCAGCAAGTGCCTACCTGGGGGAATTTGGATCAACGGGAGGGAGAGATGGTGGGCCCAGCAGGACTCCTCTGGGCCTTAGGAACTGGAGACTTCAGAATGGCAAAAGGGGGCTGAAACTTGAGGCCGCAAACATGTGGCTTCTTTAAAGATCAGTAAATTAAGCAATCAACCTCCCAGCCTATTACACAGAATACTATTAACCTAAGCATTCCAAAGCTGAAGAATCATAGTTTCTCTTTTGGAAAATGAAATAGCTACCCTCTCCTCAAAAGACCTCCACATTCTGGTTTTTGATGGGCTCCCAGCATAACAGCTGCCTTCCTGACTGATAGACCTAAAAAACAAAACGAAACAAAATAAAACAAAAGCCCAATCTTATCCCAGTATATAAAGTTCTCAACCTACTTTTAGATTCTTACTCTTAAATATGAATGGACAACCTGGGAGCAATAAAAAGCATAAAAAAGAGACTTCATGATAAACAGATTGAAAATGTGATCCTAGAAGGAAAGGATAATGTGGAAAATAGGGAAAGAACTAAATAAACATACAACTTTGGCATTCCCAAAGACATTGAAGAATTACATTGTATCTATAAAATGAAAGCAGGATGTTTTGATAAAGGAATGGATATGAAATAAGTTGAAAACTATTACAAATTAAAAGTGTGGAGCCAAGATGAAATAAACCAGTTGTGTAATTGGAGGAAGAGGTCAAGGAAATCTAAAAAATAAAACTGACAAAGACATGGTGTAAGAGAAACTATAAGAAACTAAGAGGAATATGCATGAGGTCTTACATCTAACAAATAGGGATTTGGGGAAGAAAGACTAGAGAAAATGGAGTGAAAATTAGCAAAGATATAATACAGAAAAATTTCTGGTTGAAAAATCAGTCTCCACATTTAAAGAGCCCACTTTAATAAATGGACAAATGGATGTATGAAAAAAGACTTGTATCCAAGCACATCATAAAGAAATTTCAGAATACTACAGATAATAAGAAGAATCTAATAACTTCTTGGGAGAAAAATCAAGTAACATACAAAATATCAGAAAACAGAAGCAACACCGCAGCCTAGGAAAAAGTAGAGGGAAAAGTACACTTAACCCTAGGCAAATAATTCATCAGTTTTAAGGGTGGATTATAGTCATTTCCAGATGGGACAGTCTGCAATTACTTGACGATATGCTTAAACTAAGCAAAGAACAGGAAAATAAAAGGCGAAGGGAAACAGAGTCTCAGGCAAAGTACAGATGGAGGTAGGTCAAGGGAGTTTCCATGTAACAAGTCTGCAGAGAAAGTAACCAAGTTTCCAGCAGGAGAATCAGAGCTGTGAAAGGGGGATTTCCCAGAAAACACTGGGCACAAGAGAAATACCTACTGTTATAAAACATTTCAAAAGCTTGAGGACATAATAAAGAAAAGCAATGCAAAAAATAATAATAACTTAAAACGCCAGGATAAATAAAAGGCTGTTTACAAAAAGAATTCTCATATGTAATTTTGTGAATTTTTAAAAATTGTGCTAAAATGCACATAATATAAAATCACCTTTTAAACCATTATACAGTGGTGTTTGGTATACTGACAACGTTGTGCAACCATCAACTCTATCTAGTGAATTGTTTCCGTACTTTTTTATCACTCCAAAAGGAAACGCCATGCCCGGAAGCAGTCATGCCCCCTCCCCACCTCATTCCCACCTTCTCCCAGCGCCAGCAGCCACTTTTCTGCTTTCTGTCCCTATGGACTTGCCTACTCTGGACATTTCATATAAATGGAATCATACAATATGTGGTCTTTTGTGTCTGGCTTCTTTCACTTGGCATAATGCTTTCAAGGTTCATCCACTTTGTAGCATATATTGGTACTTCGTTCTTTTTATGGCTGAATAACATTCCATTGTATGAATACACCATATCCATTCACCAGTTGATGGACAGGACATGTTTGGAGCCTATCTATCTCAAGCTTCAGTGGAGCATCAAGAATAAAGGACCTTAAGATTTATGATTAAAGCTAGGCTCCAACAAATAACCTGTCTCCTTTTGGGAGGTAACAGCTCCTGGCTTGTCATTAGACCCTGGTGCTGGGGGGACAACTCCCTATGGTCCACCAGGTGACCAGACACCTGGTACTTGCCATTTATGAACTGGTGTTCTCTGGTCCACCTGGCCATAAAATTGGAAATGTCAAGAAGTGCTCAACCATTCCAGAAAGATGATATACACAGGTTGATGCCTACCTGCTCCTGAAGGCACAAATTAGACCCAGGAGCAAGCCCGTCACAACCCAGCACGCCCGCCCTGGCCACACTGGCAAACCTTGGCCGGAACCCACGGCCTCAGGGCAAGTTCTCAATGACCAACTGATGAAGAAAGACAGCAATTCAAGCCAGATTTAGATGGCTCTGGACCAGATGCCAGCACCAGCCCAAAGTGGGCTATCAGTCATTGTAGCCCCACTTAGGGGCAGCCCTGGACATGGGGGAAAGGAAATCCTCCCATGGGCAGTACTTTGCCTGTAAGGGGAGATGGCCTAGAGTAAGACCCTGAATTGATCCATGGAGTGGCTAATGGCTGGCCATATGGTCAGAGGCAATGTCATGGTTAAAAGAAACCCCAGAATCTAATTTTATTAAAAGATATATATATATAATTTTTTTTTTTTTTGCTGTACACGGGCCTCTCACTGTTGTGGCCTCTCCCGTTGCGGAGCACAGGCTCCGGACGCGCAGGCTCTGCGGCCATGGCTCACGGGCCCAGCCGCTCCGCGGGATGTGGGATCTTCGCGGACCGGGGCACAAACCCGTGTCCCCTGCATTGGCAGGTGGACTCTCAACCACTGCGCCACCAGGGAAGCCCGACACATACTTAAGGTTATGAAGCAAGTCTACTCTCGTGAAAGCATTGCAGGAAGCGCTCTAGCGTGTCACTGGCTTTCCTCTCTGCTCTGCTTTACTTTGGGAAACGCCGTGATTGGAGAAAGAAAAAGCTCCACTCATCCCGGGTGGATGAAGCTTGAGAGCAATAAAAGAGCTCTGCACTTAGAAAAGCATTTGATAAACTCCGTGGCCACAAGAAAGCCCTACACTTCACCTCGGTCCCGTCCACGATCTTCCCCCACATCAGGAGGAATCCGATGCGGCAGCGGTACCGGCAGCGAGCACTGAGCTCCAGCCGCGGCCCCCAAGGGCAGAATGAGCACTTCTGCCAACTCTGCGGGGTTCGGTGACGTCATGCTGATGATAGCCTGCAATCAGCCGAGCTGGGAGCACTTAACAGCCACAGGCCCCTGCACACATGCTTTAAAGTTAGACAGGTTTGGATTTGTAGCCTGCTTTAACAATCTTATTAGCTTTGGGCCATAAGTCAGGACCACCGTGCTTTCACGAATCCTAGACCCCTCATCTATGAAATCAGGATGCTGAATGCATCTTGAAAGGCATAATCTCTAATCTAGGAGAAGGACCAGCATAATACTGGGGAAATAAGGGAGGTTCAATTATTACCTAGTTCACTTTCCTTAAGGCAGCTGGAGACTTAACTGAAATTTTCTAGGGACCTGGCAGTTTTCCCTATGATTTTAAGGCAACAAGGGATAAAGAAAGTAGGAACGACTCAACCACAGCTCTGAGAAAGTAGAAGTGCAGGAGGCACAACCATGGGGAAGGCTAGAAATGGCCAGCAAGCCACTGCCCTGCGATGCTGTTCACCCCACAGTCCCCTCCGCATTCCTATGTGAGGTCCCAGTTTGCTGCATCTGAGCTATCTCCATCTCCAGGCAACCCCGAAGTCCTTTCGCCCTTAGTGCCAGCTGTGATTACTGAAATGTGGGGCAAGTTATCCATCAAGTGAGGTTATTAAGCCTCAAACCCTCTGAATCCTTTAGAAAAGAAAGAAAAAGATACGTGTGTCTGTGTGTGTGTGTGTGTGTGTGTGTGTGTAAGAGAGGGAGGGAGGGAGTGAAGAAGAAGGGGGACGAGGAGATGAAGGAAGGAAAAAAGAGAGGAAGAGAGAAAAAGCGCACGGCTCTTTCGCTTGATGTCATCTATTATGTCTGGGAATGATGGTCTTGCAGAAACATCTGGGACCCATCATCCACTTTCTGCTCCGCCAGAGAAGAGATGGTTTCTGGATATTAATGTAACATGGGGGCACTCTATAAGCCTGCCAAAGGGAACAGCAGGCTCTTCTAATTTATTGTGCCAGATGAGAGAATTTAGAGATTTGAGGGAAAGTTTTCATTGCAACGTCAATGTGGGAGTCCTCAGGACTCTCCCTATCCAGATAAGCACAAGCGGCACCTGTTCTAGGGAAGACTCAGAATGAGGAAAACCAGCTCACATTCTTGGTTTCATGCATACACTCGAAAGAAAAAATAAAAGTTCAAGGGCTTTTGAGACTTTAGTCAGCTAGGGTAAGAACAAAGTCGCGTTTTCTAGACGCAGTCAAGCCGTTTACAGCTGCGATTCTCTTCTGTAGATATTGATGATCACTAATAGCTTGAAAAGAGTAACCTACAGAAAAGCTGGTGTTCAATTCACCTCTAGCGGAAACAAGCTGGTTCAAGTAGAAAATCACCGTCCAGAGCTGACAATGAATTTGCTATCACGGCCGACCACTTTAGAATTCACTTCAACCTCAACAGATCTTGGGACAATTCTGAGATGATTTCTGCGATGCCTTGATTTCCTTTCATAAGGAAGGAAGCTCCAAGTTCAGAGTACACGTAGGAGTATGGTTGATATAACATATAAACAGATGTCTAATAACCAGGAAAGATATCAGCATACTTGCCAGAAACAGTAGTATTTGTTCCCTGGGTATATAGAAAAGATGGTTTTAAGTCAAAAGACAGCTGAAAGAAGTGCTCTTTTCTTTTTGATGACTTAAAAAATGAAATATTTATAGGATTTACAGAATTTTGTAAAAGCAATCATTTGCTGATTGCCAATTTGACTGTTATTTTAAATTAGGGAAAGAAGGTCTCCAGCTTTTGTGTGTTAAAAGTTGTAACTGTTTCTCGGGGGCTCGAGACCAAAACCTCTCATTTTATTGATGCTTATGACATATACTCAGCTATTAATCTTTAACAGTAAAGGCGGAGCATTCCTTCTAAGTTCTAGCATTCAGTGAGAATCTAAACATTTTCCCCCAATATTCGTTTATTACAGACAATTTCTGGTTCAGTGAAAGTGCACGGCATTACAAGACAACATTTGAAACGCTAGGGAGAAATATTTTTTCACCTATTTATCATCCTACAGGGTTTTCATTTTCTGCTGACTGTTATGACTTGAGAATAGACGGCCTCACTCAGGGCGGGGGTGGGAAGCTATTTATGAATAGTTTGTGATTTGGAGCAGCTGCTCTTCACCATATATCATCCTTTTCTTGATAAGCATGTTTTCACAAAAAGCTACCACTAATAAGCGGGTGCGGGCTAAACAAACGGCAGCAGAGCTGTTACCTTGAAAGAAAGATGTCAGATAAAAAGCTCCTCCAGGCTGAAGTATCCTTGAGTTTCTTCATTATAAGAGAATAATAATTCTGAAAACATGTTGCATCTTGGGAGTCTAATGTTCCGGATAGAGAAGAATACTGTCAAGTAGTTTCCATGCAGCTTTCACTCTGGGCTCAAACGAAAAACATAATGAGAGGTGGCATCCTCACGGGAATTAGAAATGCTTTCATTCAACCTGTACAAACAGGCTGAAAATATCTGGGTTGTATTGGAAATGTTTTCCTACCAAGCTGGAGACCTAATCATACTGGCACTGTGCTTCGTACTTGAGAATGACGAAGTGGGAACAATTCTGAATTGGAATATGCTGTTGCTGGCCATCTAGATGAAAAAGATATATAAGCAAAAGAGTTCCTTTTTCTCAAGACGTTTATAAGAAATGACTAACTCAGTTTCCCATGGTGTACTTCTAAAGGTGAAAAAGCCAAGAAATCCGTTATCCTAATACTATTTTATTAAAACTTAATTAGGAGATGTGCGATACCCTTGCCTGCTGAAGGCTCAGTCAATAGGCGGAATAATTCCCCAGATTATACACCAGAACCTAAGCCTTGAATACAAATGGTAAAGGAAAGGACACAGTTGCAAAAAAATATCAAAATGAAATGACCTTTAAATATGTTAGAAACTAAATTTTATTATAACTTCTGGAGGGAGTGTAATTGGATTCAACAAATTGGGAACGGTAATTTGACAATATATTTTAAAAGCCTTAAACATGCATAGAGCTTTTGACCTAGGAATTCTAATCTCAGGAAACATTCAGATTTCTTCAAGCATGTATAGTGCAGCCTAAAAACTCCAACATCAGGAAAACGTTTAAAGAAAAGTCCGACAATGAGAAACAGAAGGAAAATGATTCAAGGAAAGACCCATTATGCAGCCATTTAGAGGAATATGGCAGAAGAATATTTAAAGACATGAGAAATGTTCGCGACAACTATGGAAAAAAGCACGTTAACAAAAATAGTTTGGACTACGTGGTCCCAATTTTGTTTAAAGATATTGTAAAAATGTTAAAAAGAAATACATACTGTATACTACTTGCGATCATCTTTGGGTGATATGACAATGCATAATTCTCGTTTGCTTCTTTTCTGCTTTCTTGTAATTTTCAGATTTCCTATAATAAACATATATTTGTTTTTAATTAAAAAAAGAATTAACATCAGTGAGGCATAACGAACAGACCAGACATTCCAAATGTTTATCTGTTCCCCACCTATGAATGGCTGTCCCATTCCTCACACTATTTGTGTGATACTGCACCACTATTGTTTGTACGTGTGAATACACACCTGTGTGCTGGAATCTTTCCGGCCAAGTACAATGCAGTGGTCATGTGGTACAACGGGGTCAGTGGTTCAACGACAAGGCTAGTGATGGTTCAGGAGAGATTTGTATTATAAGCTTAATTCTAATTTTACTCGTTATTTTTCAAATATATAAATAAGTTCTATCTCAAATATTTTTCAAATATCAGTGTTTTTGTTTAAAAAATTACTGATGATAATGCTTCCCTAGGAATACTGATAAGAATGCCCCCCGCCCCCCGCCCCAAGAATATGTCAGGAACAGAGCCACAAGTTTTTGCTTAGAAACTTCTTGAAAGAATGGACTTTCATTTCATAGGCTCTTCATTTAGCTAGCCACTCTTTGAAACAAAACAGAATAAAATGACATATGTTGAGGGGAATTTGGTATAAAGTCAACCCAGAGCAAGGCTTAAAATTTTTTCTTAGCTGATTTTTAGTATTTGGGAGTAATAGGCAAGGATTTTGTTAGAACTCCCTGGTTAGGCTTTTAAAATAGTCACCGCTACAAAATGAGTTAGTCACATCTGGAGACACTCTTGTAGGCAGATACGACAAAGATGGTCAAGAAATCAAAATCAAGGACTTGTTTTAAAAGTGTGTGGTGGGGTGGAGGGGAGAGAAATGAGCATATTAAAAGGTACAGACTACCAGTTATAAGATGAATAAGTCCTAGGGATGTCATGTGCAGCCTGATAAATAGAATTAACACTGCTGTCAGCTATATAGGAAAGTTGCAAAGAGAGCAAATCCTGAGCTCTCAACACAAGGAAAAATTTTTTTCTATTTCTTTAATCTTATATCTATATGAGATAATGGATGTTCACTAATCTTTTTGTGGGAATTACTTCATGATGTATGTAAGTCAAATCCTTATTATTTAAGTACACCTTAAACTTATATAGTGCTGTATGTCAACTGTATCTCAATAAAACTGAAAGAAAACAATTTGAACCTCATGTATTTATCTAGCTTTGCAAAACCTAGTCTACAACTATAGGGCCCTAAATTTTAAAAATGCATCTGCTTTCATGGACTACATTTTTGGGGTGATATTTTTTTAAAGTCTATAGTTGAGATATATTTATTACAAATAATGGTAAGAATTGATTAAGTGCAACATGAATTGACAAGCACTAGATTTCCAGGTAGAGTAGGAAGTATCTGAAGATTCTCACTTAGATTCTGAGGGCAAATGAGTTAGTTGTGACAGATCATTTGGGAAGAATATTCAATTACAAGAGTAATGACTAAGGAAAAAGAATCAAGCACCAGCTTATACTGAGTCCACGTGATTCATTTGTCTGCCCTATGTGATGGCTCTTACTCCGCCCTTAAAAGAAGAAACAGTCCTTACCTTTAATCCTGGATTTCCCCCCTCTCAATCCTACCTCCTCTGAAGAAATTCTGGATTGCATTTTATTGAGACCAGGAGATTGTTTTTGCTCTGGAAAGCAGGAGGCACATAGATCTGCAACTTGAAAAATTAAGAAGTCTTTTTATACTCAAGAGAAATGTGCAAGCTTCAGAGTTTAGCCCCATCAGAGGTGAAGTGTCCAGAAAGTGCTGAGGGGAAAGGAAGGACTTAGTTGCCCAGGGAGGATTAAAACACAGGACGCACCTCACTCACAATTTATGACCTTTCTTTGGGTAACTGTATTCTTAAACTTTTTATGTTTTCATAAACAGTGCTCTGACTTTAAATTAACATACGCTTACCGTAGAAAAATTGGAATATACGGAAAACTAAAATTAAGAGGTGGATTTCATAGAGGCAAGACTTTTAAGAAGAGTGGAATTAGAAGCCTCTGTTCAAGTTACCTGCAAAATCTCCCCGAGGGAACTAGACTGTGTCATCATTGAAGTCACCTTGACCCACAACCATACCCCAGGGTAGGACTCACATCCCCATTTCTGAACCCTGGTGCCACAGAGAATAACATTGCTCCAGCACGCCTGCCCAATATGCCAATCTCCAACACCACAGCCGAACTAGAGCTTGAGGGGAATTTGGTATAAAGTCAACCCAGAGCAAGGCTTAAAATTTTTTCTTAGCTAATTTGAGTATTTGGGAGTAATAGCAAGGACTTTGTTAGAACTCCCTGGTTAGGCTTTTAAAATAAGTCACCACTACAAAATGAGTTAGTCACATCTGGGGACACTCTTGTAGGCAGATACGACAAAGATCGTCAAGAAATCAAAATCAAGGACTTGTTTTAAAAGTGTGTGATGGGGTGGAGGGGAGAGAAATGAGCATATTAAAATGAAAAATTAGCTGTAGTCAAGATCTCACAGATGCTAAAAGAGAAGTAGCAGGAGGTTCCGGGAAGAAATGACAAGAAACAGAAAGAAAAACATGTGGCTAAGATGGGCGAGAAAACCCCTGAAATCGAGAGCGCAAATTTTCTGTTATACTCTGTGGATTGTTTGCATAAACAACAGTCAGCTGTCTTTAGATCTGAGATACGGTTAAAAGGAAACATATTGTGTCCGTGGCCACAGACAACCCCACCACTTTGGGGAAGAGCCACCCCTCACCAGCAGCCTCTTATTCCCCCACAAAAGGACCCCCCACATGCCACTGAGTGAGCTTTGCCCCTTTCCCATGTCAGACAGTGGTCCATTCAATGGCTCCCGAGTCACAGCCCAAGAGCAAAGGATGGGGATGCCCTTGGAAGAAAGGACTAAAACTTCCCATTAGCTTTAAATCTCTGAAAAACTTTCTGACACTTCAAAAGCCATGCCCTCATTACTGGTGTTCTTTTGGGAAAGGGAAGACGCACCGAGGCAAAGCAGCAGTAACAGTAGTAAGCCCATCTCCAGAAGGCAACTTAGGTCAGAAGCAGACACGAGCAAAGCCCCCGAGGTTGTTGAAATCCTGCTTGAAGCCATCTCACCGAGCCCATTCCTTGCACAGCCCAGCCTACAGAAGATTTCCAAGCGCATAAGGGCCGCCAAGAAACAGTCACAAGAGAAGGTCCTCCCCCAACCCCAGGAAATCCAATAAGTAGTATGAAAGTGCCATAAATTGCTTAGCTGAGGTCATGGTTTGGGGCGGGAGTCCGAAGCCTAGACTTTAAGACAAAAATTGGGAACACAGGGTTGGAAATGATAAATTTACTACAAGAGCGGGAAAGAGGCCATACCCTTGTCAGGACATGGAAGTGGGAAGGGATGTTCAGAGAGGCCTTGTGATAGAGAAGGCATTTGATCTGGACCTTGAAATATGGTTACAATTCACATATGCAGAGACTGGAAGTGGGGAGAAGAAAGTAGTGTCTTATCAACAAACATATGGGTATTGCTATTAAGTCAACATACCACTTTCTTTCCAAGTACTGACAGTGTGACATAAGGAAAGAGGCACATTAAATAATATTAATCATGACCCTTTCCCCTCTCACCCTTAAAATTCTTCAGCACAAAATCCCATTAGGACCTACTAAACCCATTAATAAGTTTGTGATCTTCACAGCACTGTCATATTAAGGATAAGTTGAGGAAACGTTCCATTCTTTCCACTTTCATGTTTATCCATATTTATCTAATCAGTTTCACAAAATGCAATGGATGAACTGTTATACACATACACTGCAACTGAACAATTAAATGAATGGATGGTGATGGTGGGAGCCAGGATTCTCACTGCTGGAGTGGAGCTTATAGCTTAGCCGGGGGCGGGGTGGTGGCAGTGGTGGTGGAGGGAGAACGGTCTATGCAGTAATGGATACGAGCTGGATGCAACAGTATGAACTCACATTCAGCTTACTAGAGATGCAGATGTTCCATCTGGAAATATTTATAGACATGTACGTGTACACACAGGTGTCTCCTTGTTCTATCAGTCGAGAGGGCTTAGAAATTATGGCTCTGCGATACTGGTGGGCACACCGACCACCTACATCTTGGTTTCTAATATCATGTTTCAGTAAAAGAAACTAGGGTTCCTTGGAGAAGTGACTGATTCCGAGACTGGAGAGGGATATACAGGATGAGCCTAGAGCATCCTATAGTGCCAGGAAGTTAGGACATGCTCAACAAACGAACAGACAACCACAACGATGGGGGTGTGCCAAAGGGATACAGAAGCCCACCAAAGGAGCAAACAATAGCAAAAGCTTGAAAAATTGAGGCATAACATAAATAAAGTAGTAATGGACCACATCTCAAAACATAAAATAAGTATCTGTGAGCATACAGCGATGTGAATAAATTATTGTATAAATAAGTGGGGAAGAGACAAATTTCCTGTACAGAATTTCACATAATCTATTTAGATACTCTGCCCTTCAAGAGATGGAGCATAGCTCCTCACTCCTTGAGTGTGAGCTGTGCTTAGTGACTTTCTTCTAAAGAGGACGGTATGAAAACGAAGAAAAAGAGTAACTCTGCAGTGAAGAGACCTCACATTACCTGAAGCCAGGTGATCAACATTCACGTCAACAGTGGTGAGTCATACTGATAATATGCATTCTTGATACATGATGACGATGACACTTTACCTCTGTGACCCCCTCCCCATAACATATAACCCCAGCCTAATCTTAAGAAAAGACGTATCCAAATTGAGAGCCATCGTACAAAATTCCTGACCAGTACTCCTCAAAACCGTCAAGGTCACCAAAAACAAAGTCTAAGAAACTCCCTCAGACCACAGGAGACTAAGGCAACATAATGACCGAATATAATGTGGCGTCCGAGACAGCCTCCTGGAACAGAAAAATGACGGTAGGGACAAACTGAGGGAATCTGAGTAAAGTATTGCTTTAGCTAATAATGTATCAGTATTGGTTCATTAGTTATGACCAATGTACCATCCTGAAGCAAGATATTAATAATAGGGGAAACTGGTAATGGAGTATACAGGAATTCTCTGTACTGTGGTTGCAATAATTCTGTAATTCTAAAACCGTAATAAAATCTTTGTTTAAAAATGCAATGGAGGGACTTCTCCAGTGGTCCAGTGGTTAAGACTCTGTGCTTCCACTGCAGGGGGCACGGGTTCAATCCCTGGTCAGGTGACTAAGATCCTGCATGCTCCATGGCGTGGCCAAAAATAATAATAAGTAAGTAAAGCATTTTTTTAAATATTTAAAAAATGCAGTGGAAGTGCTTTGCTCTCAATAAGCTGTCTACAAAATATTCTGACTGCTGAAGTCTTTAGGGAATTCTCTCCAAGTATTGGTAGTTCTATCAACTGGCTAGAGCAAAAGTCAATTGTAAAAGATAAGCTCTATTGTGCCCGTTTGGCTGACTTCTTATGCGGCCAGATGGAGCCCCCCCACCATCCATCTAATTAGATCCCTTTTAAAGACAGGAGACACGGAAGGGAAACAACTGGAAATGGCATCTTCTGTTCCCAAGGTCATCTCTCTATCCCTGAGAACCTTGAAACCTTCCCAGTCTGAATATCGATACTTTGACATTCAACACAGATGTCCCATGAACTACCATCAAAAACATATGAAGGGACGAAAGAAAAAAAAACCCTTGTCTTTTCCAGTCCATTTAGGATTTCTTAATCTGTCACACGTCTTGTCAACAATGACAAGCAATATGAAGCTGGACTATGTAGGGCAGACCAATTGCTACCTCTGCAATCTGATAGGATAGCAAAAGGGGAAATGTCATGATTGTGGAAGATATTCAAGAATGACATTTTAAATGCTAGAACCATTGAGCTGTTATTGATGTTAAAGGAGGTGCCTTTCAGGGGGAATTTTCCCCCGCAATATAAGATAGAGTAAAGAATGGCAGATGCTGGCTTGAAGCACAGATACAAGAGGGTTCAAAAATAATTTCCCGGGCTTCCCTGGTGGCACAGTGGTTGAGAGTCCGCCTGCCGATGTAGGGGACATGGGTTCGTGCCCCGGTCCGGGAAGATCCCACATGCCGCGGAGCGGCTGGGCCTGTGAGCCATGGCCGCTGAGCCTGTGCGTCCGGAGCCTGTGCTCCGCAACGGGAGAGGCCACAACAGTGAGAGGCCCGCGTACCACACACACACACACACACAAATTTCCCAAGCTAACAAATTCTCAATACATCATTAAAACGGAGTTATACTCTATCTTTCTGCATGACATCTCCTTTCGTTTTGTTGCCATTTACAGATTATAAAAAATACAGAGATCTTTGGTCTAATGCAATCTCTGTGTATGTATCTATTTAATTATCTATCATCTATGTATTCATCTACCTAACCATCTATCTACCCATCCATCTAATCGTCTATCTACTGATCATCTGTCCATCCATCCATCCATCCATCCAATCGTCTATCATCTATCTATAGCATATATCCATCTCTCTATCATCTATCTATTTATATCTCTGAAAGTTTCTGGTGATTTCTCAGGCCTTTGATGAGTCAGCTGGTAGTAGATTTATATCTAAGTGTTGGAGAACAAAAGACTCTTGGTGCAAAGGTGAGTGGAAATGAGTTTGAGGAAAGATAGTGGCCTTTGGATATAAGGAGTGTAAGGCACTATAAATGTGAAAATATAAGTGCTAGTAATCATTTGTAGTTATATACAAAATTACTATGTACATAACTTTTATATTATTATACCTAATATAATATATACAATTTATATACAATTGTGTGCAAGGTATACAATAATATACAATGTTATAATTATATTAATTTATGTCTTATATTAACATAAGATAATAATTATTAATATAATTAGTGTTATAGTCTATATATTCTATTCTATATTATATACTACATTATTATATAAAAAATTGAGATCAGGAATGAGTTCAAACATTAATAGACAAGAAAGCATAACAAACAAAAATTCTTCGTTTTATACAGAGAAAAGAGTAATAAAGTGAAATAAACCCAAGGTAATAGAAAAGAACAATGATGTCCAGAACTTTATAACAAGGAAGGAGGAGAAACAAGGGGGACATGAGGTGGTCTGGGAGGCACGTGTTTGAGGACTTTGGGGGCTGCCTAAGAAACCCACGTACACATTCACCTAGACAAGCCCAGGCTGGCACGTCGACTCCAGTTGAGCCACAGACACTAGTCCTAGATCTGACGCTGAGGAAGAGAGAATCTGCTCTTCACTGAACATCAGTAGTTCAGTTTTGCCCTTTGAATTTCCAAACTAACACCTCTGGCCTTACTTCTCTTATCTAACACATTGCACCTCCCTCCCCCTCTTACCATCATACTTCTAATGCAACGCTTCTAAGAAGATCCACCCCAAACCCTACCCAGCCTATCTTGCGTGCAGGTGCCTTGAATTTTTCTTGAAATTCCTGCGCGGTGTGTTAGGCTCTGTGAACACTAATCACACACACTTATTCCATGTGTTAGATGACTAGCTATTTGCTTTACAGGAAAAATCTGGAGCCATGGAACGCAAAGAGGGGGAATATCACTAAATCCAAGTATTCCAGTAGTAGGGATAAGATTTCACAGTTAAATAAATGATTAAAGTCACCAGGTGAATAACTTTATTATTCAGTGGCTCTTGATTTCACAGCTGTAACAACAGAGATGGCAAATACCAAGGACTCTGCTTGGATTTTCTTTACAGAGGAAAAAACCCCCAACCACTCCAAACACTTAAAAATAAATTAAAACCACACCATTTCCTTTGGAAAGAAAAGATTTTTATGAACTGTGACCATTCTTGCAAAGGAGTCAGAATCCTGCCTTCCAGCTTCTTAGTGAGTCACTACATTTCCTTCATGTGTGCAGCTCACTGGAAGGTTCTCAAAGGAACAGACAATTACCTCTCCTCCAGCACAGAGGTTTTTGGTCCTAGCAGAAAACTCACAATGTACTTCCAGTATCCTTGTTTTTCCTAGCTCCATGCTTGAAAAAAATGAAGCGTCTGTATTGAGACAGTTTAAAATACATATAGACAAACTTAACATAACTAAAATAAGGCTTGTCCTTCAAAGTAGTCACCTTGGGTTTTCCACACTTGCCCAAATAACACTGTCATGGTTCAAAAGATTTTGGGAAGCCTGCTTTGAGTATTGCCTTTACAAGACAATTAGGCTCAACGTTACAGCTCCATATACTGGTTTTGACTAATAATGTTGTTTCCTAGCTTAACCATCTGCTTGACAGCAGATAACTTTTAGTTTGCAAAAATCAGGTGCATTCCCCCAGGGCAGTGGTGACTCTCGCTGCCGCTGGGGAGAGTCAGAGCAGTGCAGAATAGACTCTGAGGGCAATTAAACATGGAAGCACTCCAAACTTGTGCAAGGGCCTCACTGGAAGACGTGAGTAGCCTCTGAGTATGTTCTGGAGCGGGGATCACATTTATTTGGGGGTAGCAGTTGTGATATGAGTGATAACAAAACAAAACGAGAAAACCAACCACATTATAATTTCATTTATAAAACTTAATTATATGCATCCATAAGCCTCACTCAGTCTCAAGTTTGAATAGCTAGCTAAAAATGGGATTTTTCAACATTCCTCGAAAAATTTTGATCAGAAATTTCCATTTTCAGTTGTTTTAATTCAAAAGCTCTAATAACCAAGATTGTGCAATAAAAATTTGTTATGACGTCAAATTAATTGAGGAGAGAAATAAAATGGTCTCATGTAAGGTATTTTCTCTCAAGTACTAAAAAAAAAAAATCCACTTAGACATATAACCAAATGTTATTTAATATCTTAAAAAGTAACACAATCCAAAATGGATATTTCACACAACACTACATAAACATGAACACAATATTACCATATGGAGGGACTTTCAAATATAGACTTACAAAAATCCCTGTGCTTTTTTTTCTTTTAAGTTATTATACTAAGCATGACAAGTAATCATCATTTACAATATGGTACACTGACACGATAAAAACCATGTTACAAATGTGCTGTTATAAATCAGTAACATTAGGGAAGACATTTCATGAACTGTAATTATTTCATATGAAATACTATACAATATAAACAGAACATCCATCTTGGATGACCTTTACAGCAACCAGAGACCAAGTAATTTAAAAATTTTTTTTTCAGTGCAAACACATTTTATTCAAGGCAGTCTTGGCTGCAAAACTCCTTTCTAACATACAGTAAATCCCACTTGCACTTCTTAATTCATTTACCCTAATGCAATAGTCACATTCAGTCACTCAGAGAAAGATACCTGCAGAATTATGATCCCTTTAAACTTAATGTTGAAATTTAATTCTCTTCTAGACAGTTGTATCTACGTCAACTACGCTAAGGACCTTAATTTGTAGCTGTCAGTACTTACATGAAGGTGACCCTAGGGCAGCTCTAGTCCTAACCCATCCTTGTGTGCACAATACCACACACTGCTTTGCCCTTCCAATGTGGAAACCACGGCGGTGTATCGGTATGTAAGTGGGGGGATGGGAAGGAGGCAGGGAGGGTGGACCTCGGAAGCAAGGAGCCGTAAGTGCGTACACCAAGATGAACTTCCTGTAACTGCAGAGGATTCGTGTTGGAGGAGACCTCAGATCTCAGATTTGGTAGCTCTTTTTGGTGGGCGCAAGGGAATAGGCATGCCAAAGCCAGTCTCTGGACAGGGAGGGAGGCAGCCGTACACGGACCAAGCAAGCTCTTAGCCTTACACCGGCTTCCAGAGTCATTGCTGCCTCACCTAGGAAACCCCCTTTCCCTAGTTGGCAGGGCGTGTGTGTGTGTGTGTGTGTGTGTGTGTGTGTGTGTGTGTTCACATTTGAAGCCAGCAACGAGCAGACAAAGCCCTGTAACTGATCATAAATATACAATCATTATCAGAAGGTTTAGTTCCCCTTGTGCCTTGCAGAATTCTGAACCTTGCAAATCAGCAGCTGTAAGTCCTAGAACAAGTGTAAGAACACAGGATTCTGTGTGAGAGGGGCACTGGCTGGGGAATCCCTCCCTTGGGATGTTGCTGTAAAAGACGCAGAGATTAACTCCATCAGGGAGACGCCAATGTCTATTTCCAACACACCAGGAAATTTAATAACGAACTTTCTCATGGATGTAACTTATGAAATGTCTCCCAAATAAAAATCTATGGCAAAACATTGGATGTATCCTTAATACTGTAAGACCTTCCGAGAGAGTTGACAGAGTGATGGCTGATTCTTTTATCTTACTTGGCAAAGATCAGACTGATAGTAACCTCTTTCCTGCCCGTATTTTACTAACCCAGAGCAAAGCCATGTCTTCCATGGCTTTTGCATTCATTTTTCCTGTGTTCTAGCTTCCTCAAGCCCTCAACGTGTGCAGAAATTTGCTCAACAGAAGAGTATGGGTGGGAGGGGCCTGGGGGGCTGGGGAGTGGGGGGGGAAGGAAGGGATCGCTTCTGCGGGGGTCCACTGTCACCTGACAGCGCGCTGATAGCTGGTTCTGTGACTGGCCTGTGATACACGGAGAAGGTCCCCGACCAGGATGTTTCATCTCATAATTTGAGAAAAAAACGCTTAGAACTAGATCAGCTTCCCTGGGAAATCCAGATTCTTCAAAGTAGGGCTCAGTAGAGTGTACTGAATTTCAGTTGTGCTAATGAGAAGCACTGTGGAGAGAACTTGATAACGTTTTTAATGAAAATTTCTGTCTCAGCACCTTCCACTGACAGGAGCAGTCGTGTTCCTGAAAGACAGTGTTTTAGCACAGGATTTAGAGAAGCCCAATATGAAACTGTAAACAAGGGTGTACGTCCAGATCTACCTTGGACCACAATAGCATTTGGGTGGATTTCTGTAAAATTCCCAACACCCTGAACTTTTTGAATGAAAATGGACAAAAGTATCAAGTTGTATTCGTTTTCTTTGACTTTATTAGCACACATCAGAAAAATAGCATTGTATTTCGTGATTTCTCATGATGGTCTATCAAACAGATAGAAAATAGATCACTGATAGCTGCCACTGTGTTTCCGGGTAATCTTATGTCACTCCTCCTGTTTATTCATTTCAAGTATGGGTATTACAAATATGACCTGCTTTGTTAATTGTGAATCCGAATGCTTTGGAAGCACTTTGAGATCCCAGAATGAGTTTGCAAAGTCCTCATAGGTTGTTGTTGGTTTTTAATCAAGCTCCAAATACTGCCCGTGTTATAAATTGTTAGACTTTTCAAATCAAGATCACTATTGTACTGTGAGCAATATGCCTTTCATTTAAGTTAAAAACTTTATTTTCAAGTACACTTTGTGGTGATAAGTGGCTTATCCTGGGTAGAATTTTACAAAGCTGTGCCAACCTAAAAAACAGACAATGCTTTTGTTACGGCTGAACAGGTTTTTTTTTTTTTCTCCCCATGGTGACTGCAATATAATTTAAATTTATATTTTAGAAATGCTGGTTGGGTTATGAAAAAGGGAGACTGGGGAACAGTTGGTGTTCAGATTGTTGTGACTCCAGATTAACTCTCAATGGATGCTTCCTGAACTTGAACTTCACAACATTGGAGAAGCCTTCATTTGTTACTTTTATCCAGCTAAGTCCTTTTTCTGCTCTTCTTATTTGTTTCCTTTTTTTGATGGACCCCTCCCCCTTTTCATATGCTTATGAAGGTCCCCTGAGATGTGCAAAATATATAAAATGAAATACGAATTATGGAACAGAAGTTGTGGATACAACGCACAGCTCTTTTAATTCAAATGAAGTCTGAGCTCGATATGGTAGCATGCAAGTAGTGAGGCCCAAAGTGCTTCAAAGTTGGCAGTCCAAATTTCTGGTGTGTCTTGTGACCGAAAACCTAGAATTCAGATCAGATTTTATAGGAGTCAATAGCTTGCTAAATTATGTTTATCAAGTGGCTCTTCGCCGGAGAGAACTCATAGCAGGAATGAGGTCCGGGGCTGGTGGCAGGAGCCGGGGCAGGGGAGACAAGAAATTTAAACTTCCTTTTTTCATTCACAACAAATTCAAGTGTGCTTTCATGGGGAAGAAGAGAGACAGGTTTACAGACGAGAGTGAAATAATGCCGTCAGAGAAAAACCATGGCAATGAAACAGTCACAAGTCCACATAATCACTGACACACACACAGAACGCCATGGCCTAATGGTTAAGAAAGTTTTCAACTTTGCTTTTCCAAACAATACACTTGAACGCACTGCTGCCGCTTCATCAAATTTATGGAGGTAGTTATATGTAAAAATAAAAATTACCATAAAGTAATATGCTGTATCATAATAATACATACGTGTGCAAAATGCCGACAGATGGGTTGACCCTTTAAAGTTGAACACTACACAGAGATTCAACCAGATTCAGTTTTGTAAACCTTTCAGTTGATAAACTCTAAGTGAAGTCTAGATAAGCAGCCATGGGCCACAAAGCTATCGTTTCCTGGAGGAAAAGGATGCTGGCAAAGCTTGGAGTGGGTCACTGAGAACATCACTGCAGACCATCTAGGGTCATATTTGTAATGTGCTTCCCGCCACCACTTCTCCCCCGTTCAAGAATCCCGATTCGATTCAGACGGGCATATTTCTACGTGGAACGTCTGCTCACATCATATCCTCTTTGAAGTCCATCATTTCTATGCTAATGGCTGCTGGTCTAAGGGAGTTTTTTTTTTTTTTTTTAAATCATGTACCTCATAGCATCAGGCAAAGCGTGGTACACATTTTATTCCAATGTCTTCTGTAAGCCTATTTCTTGTGAAATATTGATAAATTCGTATTTTAAAGCTTCTCGTAAAGGTAATGCTTTCCTTTCCTGTTCACACAGTATTTGATTATTATAATGGCTACTTTAGGAGGATCAACTAGAGGCTGATGTATTGTTTCAATGGTTCTATTATTTATGAACTGACAGTGTGACAGACGCTGGAGGGCAGGGTTTTGGGGAAAAAAAAGAATTTAGAAGAATTTAGTAATTGTGTGGCATACAACTCCCCAAGGAAACAGACTCTGTATATAGTCTATTCGATACGTTATCATTCCTCCCAGACAAATTTAAGCAGTGAGAGAAGAGTGCATTTCTGAGCAATCAAGGCATGCCTTGGAGGAAATAAGGCATGAGACTGAAAGCCAACTGACTTAAGCATCTTAAAGGTGCGGGAGTTTGCCAAGAAACGTGCTCACGTTTCACTATAAGCACAAAAAAAGGAATCTATACTAAACTTGATGAGTCCAGTTTGACCCAATGCAACTTCCAGATATCTGAAAAAGCATGAGGAAGGACCCCAATGTTTCAAGAAACAGTTCAACTGTGTATATGACTCCACTCTTTAAACAGATGCCTAGTGATTCAACCTAATACCGAAGCAGAAGTGTTTCACAGATCCTATGCCAATTGCTGAAATCTGAGGTGAAAATTTTTGGATATATATTTTACGGTATATGGCTCCAAACATCACATGCCACTTAACTAAATAAAACTTTTCGTCAGACCATTTACTTGTGTCACATGTAACCCTTTTGTGAATAATTTTCCGTTATCTATAGATTTATTCCATGGTTCTCATAAAATAAGACATGGGAACTTGGAGGTGCCTCTTTCTTAGAAGGCTGAATCTTGATTATTTGTAATCCCTTTGCTGCTGAGAACCTTCTTTGTATTCAACATGACATATTGTAAACCAAAGCAAAATGTTAACAAACCATTCTGAAATAAGTTGGGCTAAAAACTATACATCTACCTAAAAATGCCTCCTGAAACTGGTTACGAAGTATCTGTAAACATTACTCTGGCATAGTTCATGTATGCATAATTGTTACTCTAATAAATTTTAGGGGCGTACAAGTTAGGATCACACCACACTTGCAGAATGATCACATTCTGTTGTTAATTACATGGGCACATGTATATTTCTAATCAAAAAGTATTTTAAAGTTTTCTCTATAGATATCTTCCCAGGAATAAAAGGCCTGAAGTTCAACTCCCCCTAAATTTGCTCTTTCCTATAACCACTAAAAATTATCTCCCACAGCCTAATTTAGGCATTCTATTTAAAACTACATAAAATAGATTTATGTCCTTCCATTAGAAAGAATAACGTCCCCAGGCCGTAGTCTTCATTTGTATCACAAAGAACATTTTGATTTTAAACAAATTATCATATCTATTATAGCAAGATAGCATCACCGTCAAGTATCACAAGGAGGAAATGATCTTCCTTCAGTATCTGATGAACACCTCTACAGGTCCCCATTGCCTCTCCCATCACTTAGTGCTGTGCCCCAGCCAGGCTGGGAGACCCTTCCTTTGTCCATTTCAGATTCAAAGGCCTATATTCCTGTTTGTGATTATGGAAGTTTAAAAAAATCAGACAAGCATCCGTGACACTTAAAATCCTGAAAACAAACACTCCCAGTATTTGGATCACGACCCCTTCTGACACACTTCCATGGGCTCCTGCAAAATCTTGTCACGAAAACTCACAGTGCAAAATGACTGGGGCCTAAACGATTCACACACGATGGGCTGGGGTCCCCTTTAGTCAGTTTGGCATTGATTTCCCTAAAGGTAGACCCTTGCATTTGACATTTTGTGGAGGCTTAGTTTTTGTTTGGTTTTGTTTTTTGTTTTTGGAAGTGTCAAGGATCAGTGTTCTGTGGCAGCACTCGGTCACAGGCTGGGAGCAACACACATCTGTGGCATTTTAGAATGGACTTGGCAACCGCATGACATGGAAAATGCATGTTACACTGACAGTGTCTAGACTTCCTATGTGTGCTCAGTTACAATTAGTGAAGCAAAAGTACACATATCACCCCTACTGCTATTCTTGTTGCTACAGAGCCATAAATGCGAAAAGCAATACTCTGAAATGAAGATTTTGTTGTTGTTGTTTTCTGCCCTAGCCTACTTAGCAGCACAGTTTAAGTCAACACAAAAACTGCCGTTGAGATGCTTGTCTTCCCGAAGATGTAAACAACAGTCCCAGTGCCGTAAACTTGGCTGTATCGAATGAGACAGGAGATCTGAGGCAGAATGACTATCACACGCTAGTAACAGAAGCTTGCAAGCAGCTGGAAGGTTTCTGTAATTTCTCAGCTTCATTTGTGGGGCTGTCCGTACTTGTTCGGAAATTGAAGGCCGGGCCAGCTCCACCGTGGGCCGGGCTCCAGGTAGGGTTCTGACGACGGTTACTTTCCACAATGCTTGATGTGTTGGAAGCCAGGCTCTCCCGAGTGCTAAAAGAGTAAAAAGGTTTTGTTTGGTTTTGTTTGGTTTGGTTTGGAACATAAATAATTATATATTGAGCCCTAGAGGAAGAGCAAATGATGCAGTTAATGGATTTCCTCTGTCGGTTCATCATGTCATGTATTTACCATCTCATACTGATTATTCACATATGCTCCTCCAACTTGGACTTCGGCAGCTTTCACAAGACATGTTATAATCAGCAGCATGCTGAATAAAGGGTTTTTATACAGCTAAGTAAATGTCTTCCCTTGCCTTTCACACTCAAGGAAACAAACACCTTCAAGATCTGATGTGCTAGATGGCTATTGCGTTCGTTTTTAAAAAAGAATAGTCTTCATAAATATACACAGGTAGTGATTTCATTTCAGGCTTGAAACTCATTGATAGAACTGCTCCTGAATAAACTCCATAATTTTACCCTGATGATTTTGTTTTCATTCTCGAGTAGCAGATTTTTGACTTTGGCGGTGAACTTCAAGTAGGCCACTAGCCAGTATGCCACACTGATGGGAATAAAATTCTTTTTAAACACTTCATACCTCTGTTTCAAACATATAATGTTATAGTAAAAAATACATTCTATTTTCAGATAAGGAATCTTAGATTTTCCCTGTTTACATTGATTTGGTAGAAATATTTTATTTTTTAAAGGATTCTTATAGAACAGAGGTGGTTTAAAGGCTTTAGTATTTCGATTTCTCTTTCAGTTTTTCTAATTTAGAAATACTTGAAGCTATTTTATTGTTCCAAGAGGTTTATAACATTTTACATGTCAGATGTGTAGGGCAACAGCAGAAATAAGATTACTTGGCCTGATTGATCAGAACTGAATGGGTTTCACGTTCAAGGTCCTCAAAATGGTAGTAAGAAACATCAGCTTATAAAGAGGTGGAAGAAACCATAATGATGCTCAAAACATCCACTCTACTGGATAGATTCAAGATGTATAAAATATTCTACATGTGGGTCCCCATCACTGACATAGGGGACATCCTCACAGCTCACTTTCATTCCCATCCTAAACTGATAGCAATTTTGTCTGAACGTTATACCGTGGCAGCCGTTCCTGACAGGCTATTTCATCCTAACCCCCTTGTGGCCTTAAGTTTGCTTCTCATCAAAAAGCCAAGAGTTAATTGTTTAAAAGGAATGTTGTTCACTGGCTACCAAAAAGACAAGTGGAGCCTTCCTGACTGCAGAGGGCACGTCTGGAAGGTTAATACATTCATAGAAGTAAGTTAAGTTCTCTCATGAGGCTTATCGTAAATCTGGGCGTGCCTAAAGAATACATCATCACTAAAGCAATGGAAAGTGCTAGACTTACCTACTTACCTGCTTTACACCTCCTCTAAGAAAATTCATCAGAGGTTTTCCAGGACTACAACTGAGGGTCAGGTGGAGGAAGGAAGAAGGGCAATAAACATGTAGAACCTCAAAGAGGTCACGGCGTGTTCCTTCAGTTTCATTCTTAATCACAACGATAACTTTTTATGGCATTTGACTTCCTCATCTTTAAAACAGGGCGAGTTATGTGTCACACCTACTCACTGAGTGACTCAGAAGAAGAAATAAGCAATAATGAGGAATCCGTACACCAAAAAGCTAGAGAAACACAAGCTATTTCTGTAGCACATCTGGCATCTGATCAATTAAGCAGCCACTGTGGGTAGGCTTGGGAATCTATACACTACTAATGCCGTTTTATTTCTATGGGAAAATGCATTTTGAGGTCTCAGGGATCCACTTTTAAACCAGCTTTTGAGGCGGGAGTTTAATTTATCAAGACCCTACTGTCTTCCAGGCACCATCAACACACATCATCGCAACAGATGGTCTAAGGTAGGAGCTCTCTGTACTCAGACCACCCTTGACCACGGCCAACATGTTAATAGTGATAAATACATAGAGCGTTCCAGTGTCTCCAAAGGGTGTATCTTATTATTGCTGTGACACTGAGTACAATGTGGGACAGTCATATGGAAGGCTGTGGATATGATGGTGAAACAGTTCATGGAGATGGAAGGTTAGCAGTAACAATAGACCCCCAATTTAAAATTCCTTACTTTTTTAAAGAGAACTAACGGAGTACGACATTAAAAATAACATCTCAGGAATTTATAGGCAGCAGAACGGAACCATAGGCCCTGCTGCGCCTCTTGCCGCACACGTTGCCCTTGGACCCACACTCGGACGGCACGGTACGCTGTGCAGACACATCCCTGGCAGCCTGACTCCCTCTGATTCTCATATTGTGGTTTCAACCGGTTTTGGGCCTCAGATTTGGAATAGCAGGCTTTGCATGTCGGGATTTTTCATTTGCAATATTAGATCTCACAGCATATTTTAAGTTTCTGCCTTGTTTCCTTCTCTCAGTGCCCTTTGGTTCCCGACAAGAGGGACTGAAGACTTTTGGAAATGTGGCTGAATGTGACCTCTGAGCCAACACTGAAGACTGAGAGTATGAAGATCATCTTTTCTGATTTTGATTTTTCTCTTTTTTTTGGCAGCGGGGACGAGGTTAGATCGTAGCTGCTCTGTCAATTACTGAAAAATCTGAGTAAACGGCCCACTTAAGATTCCTGTATCTCGCAGTGGTGGAGAGGTGTCAGCGTGATAATACTATATGGCTAAAATACTCCTCACACTGGAGAATAAAACTCCCTGTAACTCAAATATTCTCCTTCGCAGACCATCTTCATACATCAGAAAGGTAAATTAGGGCATTTACTGAAGTATAGGGAGATACTTCAAATGAGATAAAATAAAATTTTAAAGTAGTTTAAAAATAGATATAGAAAATAAGTTTGTCACCCAGCTTCTAACCAAAGGATATTAATTACGAAAGGGGTAAAATTAGGAATTGTTCTGTAGATTCTCTAACTGCGTGAAATTTACGGGTGATCTACCTTTTTCTGTAGAGAAAATTCCACCTAATAACACTGGGCAGATACATAGCTCCTGGGTGAAGACTGTCTCCTTAGGAAGACCTTTTTCTTCTACCAGGACAATGCATTTGACCTTGACTACATTATTAAAGCAATGCAAATAAACTTAGTTCAAGAAATAATCCCATTCATAAATTCCATATTCTGTACTCCAAATCTAGAGATAATAAAATATATCCTGTGGAGAGATTGGTTCAATGATTACATGAACGTTTCTTTTTACTTGTTCCCAAACAAAAACTTTCAATATTATGCAGTGGTAAAGTTTTGAGTTAGAACCCACTAAACTACTCTCAAGGTCTCCTTAGCAGCTATCTCTGGAGTATTGCGGTTTTCCCTCCGTGGAGGTCCAGGGGCCAAGAGGGCCAAAGGAATTGCTGGAAACTGGTGCAGAGAAGCATCAGGCAGGGAGAGGCTATATAATAAGAAACAGTAGAGCATAACGTCCAGGCAAATGACTCACACCTTCCATAAGTGATGGTACTGAACTTCTACCATCAATAGCAGACTTTCACTTATGCTTATCTGGTATCCCTACTAGGAAATCAAGAGGAAAAACAAGAGTTGAAGAGGGAAGTAGAGAGAAAAGAATATATAAAATAATTGGTTAAGATTCGATTTGGGATTAAAAAATATTTAGCAAAAATTACGTCTTAGAAAAGTCACTTAATAGGCCAGTAGTTTTCAGACTGAGTGCCATGGCCCCCCGTAGTCTCTTAGGGTCCTTGAGGGATGGGCAGAGGAGATCTGGGGCTCCTGGTCTCCACTTTAACCAGAGTGCCATCTCTGTGGTTTGTTTAGACATTAGACTTCCACACATGTGTTAACTTGGAAAAGAAGGTTATACGACAATAAAAAAAATAAAAATAAAAATAATAATAAAAAGAACTAGCCCTTTAAGAAATAACAAAGGCCCAATAAGGGACAAACAGAATAACGATTCCCAATTCTGATTTTGGGATGCTCTGTCCCCAAATTATCCATAGATAGAGTGAAATCATTACAACATAACTCATTTTAACTCTTAATAATTAAAATAAATATATGAACTACATAATCATATCTTGGACTTGTTAAAATAATAAATATTGTAAAAAGTTGGGAATCACAACTAATGGGAGATGTCAATCTCTCAATGTTATTTCTGCATCTCAGAGTCACCAATCTGGAGTAGAATTTAGAAGCAGAATCAGGTCCCAAGTTGCTCTTGGAAGAGAAGGAAGAATTAAGGAGAAAAAAGGAAAGTTGCATAGACTCCCTTTTGTTTTCGAAACCCCTGAACCACTTCACTGCATTGAACGTGGCCATCGGGCACTGCACACTCTTAGCTGTCAACCTCTGCTGAATTACCAGCACCTACTGAAAAGAAGACACCACGGTCAGCATGCCTAAATGGTGTTAGTTCTGCAGGAGGAGAAAGAAAAGTGCTGGCACATGCTTTGAACTAATGGCGCACAGGCCCCTAATCTTTATGTAACAGGAACAGGTTCCATGTGTCTGCAGACTTTTGAGCGGTGAGAGGAAGGTGTATGAGAGCAAGGGGCGAGGGTGGCATAAAAAGTCGGGATTAAAATAGTAACAGGCTTCTAGATCCACTGGAAAGGTTTTGAAATTGGCTATTATATTCTCATTAGAAGGACTCCCCATCCTTGAGTCAATCAAGTTATTCCCAACCCCTACCTCCCACCTCCACACTGACTACTCATTCTACTCAAAAAGTTACTATTTTTGAAGGATCTTTAAAAAACCCTTCCTTTATCAGCATGGTGGCAATATAAACATCGAAGGAAAAATACTGGGGAATGTTGGTCTTAGATTGGATGGGAAGGGGCCAACCCACCAGTCCAGATTGGTGATCTCTACAGCTGCAGAAACATTTGTTTCAATTCCTGAAAAAGAAGTCAGAAACAGGCTGTTAACAATACAACTCACACAACTCTTAACCCTCATTCACAGAACTGAGACTGTGAAATCAGAAACCTTCCGAGTTATTTTATAAAGCCCCAGGCCCCGGTAGGTGTATGTGTGTGCAGAGAGATGCCTCTTCCTACCGTGGGGAGTTGAATCCACTGTCCACCGTGATACTGCTGCTGTCCATGCTGTCCAGACGTGCCGAATGGGTGGCCCTCTGGTTGCTGCTGCTGTCGGTTTCCTTTGGGGCAAGGAGGGTGAGGTTCTTCTCAAATTTCCTCTGCAAGTCTCTTTCCTTCTCCCTTTCCAGGAGCCACTGCATGGTTCCCACATCGTCTCTGTTTTTCTCCTCCTCTGTGTTCTTGTTTGCCCCTTCCTCAGACTCATCGTCATCAGAGACGTTGTAATAGTCAAAAGAGGCCTCCTGGTTCCCCACGGACTCCTGCTGGCGCTGGGAAGCTGGCATGGCTTGTGCAGCCGAGGTCCCTAGGGACGGCTCCAGTTTCTCACATCGGCCTGGCAGTGTGTCCGCAGGTGTCTTCGGGTGAGATTTGAGGACAGACAGGCTTGATTTGTGATAGCTGTTTACAGACAAGGTGCTGTGAAGAGGTTTGAACAGTGTGTCTTTGCTGAATATCTCTTTCCTCTTGTCCAGGCTGCTGGGCTCGGCACTGTGATGCTGGATGAGGCGTCCATTGGCAATCCCTTCGGCCACAGCGCCCGAAGCCGCTGGGCCCCCGCCCGGCCCCTTTGGCGACTCCTCCTTGTGCCCTACAGGCTCCCTGGAGGGATGCGGGGCCTGCCTGTCTGACAGAGGCAGCTTTTTCACCCCTTCTGCCAGGGTCAGAGTGTCATGGTCCTCTTTGTTCTTTCCCAGAGGTGACGGCGCCGTGAGCACCGTCTCGCTGGAGGTGTTACACTGGAAATAGTCATCTGCAGCTGTTTTTGTTGGACAGGAGTTGAGTTCACCAAAGGATGGCAAACTCTCGGGCAGTTTGCCTGGCTCCAAGAGGCTGCAAGCATTGGGAGGTTCCTTGCTGCCACTGACTATTTCTGGAATACACACCTCCTTGTAGCTTGTGGACGAAATGTGAGCCCTTTGATGACTGACAGTCTGTGCAGGCCTTAAAGTACTGTCGTCAATGTAGGATTGGCTGGGGGTCTGGTCGTCTTGGCTACAGCCTTCAGCCAGGTCTTCAGGCAGCCCCAGAGAAGAAGCACCCAGAGGACCTTTGGAGTTATCCATGGATCTGGACCTCTCCTTGGCCTTGTTGGATCTCTCATTCCTGGACCTTCGGTCCTGGGTATGGCTGTGGCTTCGGTGCACTTTTGAGTGGGAGCTTCCCCGGGAAGGCTCAGGAAAAGGCATCTCAGTTCTCCTTTTGGCCAGTTCCCCAGACACGTCCCATTCTGGAGTCATGGGGAAATGAGACTCAATCACGTTCGCATTGCTATGCATGAAGAAGTTATCACCTTTGTGTTCGATGATGAAGCAGCCTTCCCGGGGAGCCCTGGTAAGAGGATCGCAAAAGTCATACTCTCTTTCACCCGGGATGTCCAGATGGGAGCCATCTGACGGGTCTCCTTTGGACACTCGCGTCTTGCTGTGCGACCGAGACTTTCCGTGGGACTTGCGATGAGTCCGACTCTTTTTACTTCTTCCGCTGTGATGGGCGGAGGACCCGGCTTTACTCCTATGCGCTTTCTCTTCTTCAAGTTTCTTCATTAGTGCAGTGTGCCTCATGACATTTTCCACGGTCAAGTCCGGGTTAATACGCCTAATGATCTCCATTTCCACCTCCCGAGGGATAGTAGTTGGTGTGTCCTCATCTCGCAGGGGCCACTCTTCGGGAGGAAACTGGGCAGAAAAATTGGCTAGCTGTTTGGTCTTGTCTTTTTTAAAACTGAGCCGGAATAATTTGAGTCCGAATTTTTTGGACTGCTTTTCACTATCTTTAGGTTTGGAGAGAGTTTCCGTCTTATACGAAAAGTTGACAGTATTTTTGCTCTTTTCAGTGGGTGGCACCTGGCAGAGGGAAGGAGGGCAGTACGGGTCTTTGCAGTCCTTGGCGGTCTTCCTCTGCAGGGTGGCCGTGTGCACGCCGTGCACATCTTCCCTACAGCAGTGGCAAGAGTCGCAGTGGTTCCTGGGCAACGTTCTTTCCCTGACGCAGCCTGAGGCAGAGGGCGTGATGGTCCCGGGCTGGGGAGAGGTACACTGAGACCTGTCAGGTATCCTCTCATCCAAATGGTACCATTTACTGTTAGTTCTTATGAGGGAAGGAGTTATGAAATAAGTCTGTGGGGTTACGATGAAGTAGCCATCTGGAGTCGGGTAGATCTTCCGCTCCCGGACCAGCGTGTTCAGCGTATGCCGGAGAATTTCTTGGCTTGGGGTGGGAACACCTGAAACCCAAAGGACACACTCGTGAGAATGAAGAGGGGACGTGGTGTTGATTCCGGAGTTTTCCAAGTATGCTCTGGACTGAATGGTCCCCCTGCCAACCCGATCCCCACGTTCAAGCCCCGAACCCCAATGTGACAGTAATAGGACGTGGGATGTTTGGGAGGTGATGAGGTCATGAGCGTGCAGCCTCTGTGATGTGGCGTTATGAGAAGAGCAGAGACTAAGCCCTCTCTCTCTCTCTCTCTCTCTGTGACTTGAGGGTACGGCTGTCTGCAAAACAGGAGGAGGGCTCTCACCGGACACCAAGCCTGCAGGCGCCTTGGTCTTGGACTTCCCCGTCCCCAGAGTTGTGAGAAATAAATGTCTGTTCTTTCAGCCCCCCAGTCCATGGTACTTTGTTACAGTAGCCCGAACGGACTAACACAGAATCTAACTAATTTTGCAAGCCTCTAAGTAGTATCAGACAGAAACTAAGCAGGATTCACAGGTGTTCATTGAGTTTAGTGTGAATCCTAGTTTTCTCTGATAACTCTTACGGAATATTACTACCAACAGAACAGGAAAATATAAAGGCTGGGAAGAGAGACAGGGATGATAGATGGCGTTAGGTGGCTGCTGTTGTTAAAAACCTTTACTGAACTGAATCGTTAAAGACAGAAATTTTTTTTTGGCCTCCCGGCATGTGGGATCTTAATTCCCCAACCAGACATTGAACCTGTGCCCCCTGCAGTGGAAGCACTGAGTCCTACCTAACCACTGGACTGCCAGGGAAGTCCCAAAGACAGAATATTTTTAAATGAAGAAAAAACGTTTTCGGTATATATAAATTTACAAAAAAGACTTTTTCAATAAAAGCAACTGGGGAAACAGGGTTGAAATAGCCATCTTGGTATTGAAAAACAAATCTAAAATACATAGAGGCTACCACGTACACTTGGAGTTACTCCACGCACTCATTTTAAGATTAAGTTTACTTAATAAACTTAATTTTATAAATTATATCAAAGGGCAACTAGACTTGACCATTGTTTAGGATGTACTCTCCAATTCTGAAATCATCACCTTCAAATTTGAAAGTGATTGGTGGAATTCAGGTGAGAAGTTCATCCTTGTTGGCAGGAGCCAGCAGGATGAAGGTGGTTTCTCAGATTCATAACCAGAGAGCTCTAATAAATACACCAGAGAAAGCTTAGAGGCTCTACATCTATCTGGTCACTGAGTCCCAAACTGCTGTCTTTGCTAGAATAGAAATTCCAGAAAAAAATCACAGATATTCCTTTGTACAGGGACTGATATCTTTTTCAAAGGGTTTTGTGTGCACGTTTAAGCATTGTCTACTTTGAGATAATTAAGAACATACGTTCTTAAGAGAGTATAAATTCTCTAGGCTGTAGTGCATTTATTTTATTTCTTTCGTGTTCTCCCTGCCTCAGTGCCAGGCAAATCACGGGTGATAATATTTCTAAGACTGACCTGAATGATGTCATTTGGAAATAGGTCAGGTTGAATCATCCTGGCAATATTCAACCGTGTCTGACCCACAAAAATGGCAATTTCAGTGGAGACTGAAAGCACGCCACCCCCCATTCATATGTTTAAGTCCTAAACCCCAGTACCCCAGAATGTGACCTTATTTAGACATGTGGTCTTTATAGAGATAATCAAGTTAAAATGAGGTCATTAGAGTGAGCCCTAAGCCACTATGACAAGGGGAAATTTGGACACAGAGACATCACAGAGAAAAGAAGATGTGAAGAGACCCTGGTAGAAGGCAGCTAACTACTAGCCAAGGGGAGAGGCTGAGACAGATTCTCCCCTCACAGCCCTTAGAAGAAAACAACCAACTCTGATGATACTTTGATTTGGGACTTGTAGCATCCAGAACTGTAAGACGAGCCACCTGTACTTTGTTATGACTGTTTTAGAGAACTACTACAGCTGGTATCACCTTAGGCAACTTGCTTAACCTCTCTGAGCCTCTACTGACTGTCATCAAAATGTGGACAATAATAGTACCTACCTTCAGAGGGTTGTTATGAGTTTAAATGAGTTTAGTGTATGAAGAACACTGCCTGACACAGTGAGCGCTCATAAATGTTAGCTATCAGTAGTCTCAACTTTGGGTCAGGATCCATGGAAACCCCTGTTACCTTCCAAGAACACTGTGTAACAGCCTAGAACAGCTGGGTAAGCTGAGAAGTTTAGGCTCCCCCAATCCTTCCAAAACTATGAAAGTGAAATACAAAACCACTGGAAACGGCCTGCAGTTCTCAAGGGGAGAGTCCATGTATGAGTAAGTTACATACCCATTTTTGTCACCCTCGTCAGAGGGCACCCATTGTGATCAAGGCAGAAAAGATAACACTGCTTCTGAGTGATGTATTGTTTAATATAATTATTTAATTTTTGAGCTGCACGGTTTCCTTTTTGTCTAAGGTTCTACTCTGGAGCAATGTATGTTGGTTTTTATGCAAATGTATGTTGGTTTTTAAGGCTGGTATAATAACAAATTTTTTAAAAAAAATTTAAGGTAGTTTCTGTACAAAACAAAAATGAGTGCCAATTGAATTAGTGATACAAGCCAAGCTATATATTTGCAATTCGTGAGAGCCAACATCATACAGAAAATGCTTGCCCATGAGAGGAGCAACTTAAAAGAAGCTTCTACGCCCCTGCTAGTAACACTACTAATATTCTGCTTCTGCTGAACAACCTCAGGGGGCACGAGTCACACAGAAATTTTTCAAACAATGGTAAGGCTCATTTAGAAGAATTCATGATTGACTGGTTTACGACGTTGCTATAAAAAAGGAAAGCTGGGCTTCCCTGGTGGCGCAGTGGTTGAGAGTCCGCCTGCCAATGCAGGGGACGCGGGTTCGTGCCCCGGTCCGGGAAGATCCCACGTGCCGCGGAGCGGCTGGGCCCGTGAGCCATGGCCGCTGGGCCTGCGCGTCCGGAGCCTGTGCTCGGCAACGGGAGAGGCCACAGCAGTGAGAGGCCCGCGTACCGCAAAAAAAAAAAAAAGTAAAGCTGAAGAGTTATTCATAAAAATAGCTATTACTATAAAACAAAAATTTCACTGTATTATAGAATTTGCTGATTGGAGGCCAACCAAGTGCTGATCTTAGAAAACTCACAAAACTATATGGAATCATGACTACAATGCAATCATGTTTACTTACCACTTTCTGAGTGTTCCCAAATGAAGGAATAAGAAAGAGTTTCCAGAGAGAATTTACATTTAAAGTTTTGATGTCTTGGATTTTCAAGTGGATCAATCAAATAATGTTTAATTTGAAAAAACAAATTAGAAACATTCCCTGTCCAATCCATTTTCCATACCCCTACCTGTGAGTTTTCAAAGCTTTACCTGAAAGTCACTGATATTTATGATTATTATTTTATTATTAAGCTCCAGTATAATGACTGGTATCTTCAACTGTCTATGAAACCCAGGATTCCACTGGAAATCTGTAGGGCTCAACTGAAAAGGGGATGTGGCTGTGATAGAGATTGTCAAGGTCTGCATATTCCATCACTTCCGTATTCTAGTCCCAAAGGTCATCATGAGTTTGGATTTTGATAGCGTAAAGAGCAAAGGTAAGCTTTACACTCAAATAGGGCTGGAATCTGACCTCTCTCCTTTCCTACACTTTACATCTCTCAAAGCAAAAACAGATATTTCAATATACTGCATGCCAATGCGAGGTTATTTAGACTTATATACCACTTTAATCTTGCAAATCTGACAATTGTTGGAACAGAGCACATATGTACATGTTCTGTATGGTAAGCATTGTAGACTGAAAACTTAATGGGCTTCTTCGGATGATTTCTTCGTGTTTGTGAAGGACATTGGCTGAGGGGGAATTCAGTAGGAAGCGATGTAAATGGATGAACTGGAGACAGAACACAGTATAGATAATGTCAATCTCCAGCAAACTCGAAAGTCAACTTCAAGCCCATAAGCAGACTTACAGGTCTAATTCTATTCCCCTGAGGGTCAGCTTTCCTCCCGGGAAGATCCAGGTGTAATAACTTAACAAGTAGCAGTCCGATTTAAATGATCACTCTGGATGGATGAGGACCTATTTATTTATTTTAAAATTTTATTTACTTTTAATTGAAGTATAGTTGATTTACAATGCTGTGCTGATTTCTGCTGTACATAGAAGTGATTCAGTTATATATATATACATTCTTTTTTATATTCTTTTCCATTATGGTTTATCACAGGATATTGAATACAGTTCCTTGTGCCAGATAGTAAAACCTTGTTGTTTATCCATTCCATATATAATAGTATGAGGACCTATTTAGAAAGCTGAGAAGCAGTAATTATTCTTTTCAAACCTTTAAAAAATATTATTTCTATAATGTGAACTGGTATATAAAAGTTGTTTTCAAAAATTTAACCAATATAGGGCTTCCCTGGTGGTGCAGTGGTTGAGAGTCTGCCTGCCGATGCAGGGGACGTGGGTTCGTGTCCCGGTCCGGGAGGATCCCACGTGCCGCGGAGCGGCTGGGCCCGTGAGCCGTGGCCGCTGAGCCTGCGCGTCCGGAGCCTGTGCTCCGCGGCGGGAGAGGCCACAGCAGTGAGAGGCCTGTGTACCGCAAAAAAAAAAAAAAAAAAATTTAACCAATATAGAAAGATGATAAAAAGGTTTAAGTATCGGCATATCAGACATTTTTACTAGAAGACTTTTTAATAAAAAGTTTCTTTAGAATATGGATGCCCAAAACAGGAAGAGGCCAAAATCTAGACTATTCTTTCTATTTATAACATATGCATTAAAAATAAGAGCTTGAATGTTTTAATAATATTCAGTTAGACTTCAAAACTTTTTTTTCAAGTAGTAAAATAATAAAAAGTAAACAGTGTTACCTTTAAAAAACAAAAAAAAATGATATTTGAATCCCTCCAAAGTTTTAGACTTGCACTGAAATACATTTTTCAAACAGAATTTGAACAGTATTAAGTTTTCTAAATTGTTCTGTTCTGAAGTAACTTAAATGATAGCGAAAGAAAAGCAGAAAATCAAAGGAAAAAAAGAAAAAAAGGAGGAAGAGAGATAAGAAAAGAAGGCAGGCAGGAAATAAAACTTCATTTCGGGAAATAGTAGTTTAAAATACAGAGCTACTGCTGAACAAAGTTTTCAATAATTACTACCTTGCCCTAAACCAGTGGTTGGCAAAGTTTTTCTGTAAAGAGCCAGATAGTAATAACTATTTCAGGCCTGATGAGCCATATGATCTCCCAGTTGCCACTATTCAACTCTGTAGCCTAAGGAGCCAAAAACAATATATAAACTAACAGGTGTGGCTGTGTTCCAATAAAACTTTATTTACAAAAACAAGTGGAGGGCCACACACAGCCTGCAGGCCATAGTCTGCCAAGTCCTGCCCTAGACTCAGGTTTGTACGGTGTCCTTGCAAACTTCTAGGGTTGACCAATAAATCATCATATGAAAAAGGTTGTTAGCTCCTCTTGGTCCATCTGAATGCGAGGCCTTGGGATTTACCATAAAAACTAGCAAAGAGTTGTTCTATGGATTTCTCTACAAAATGTTCCAACTTAGTGGCACTGTTAGCAGCTGTCTGGCAGTGACCCACAATTACCTATTACATACTTGCTCTGTGTTCTTTCTGTTCTCTATTTTTTTTAATTAATTTATTTTATTTTATTTATTTTTGGTTGCGTTGGGTCTTTGTTGCTGCACGTAGGCTTTCTCTAGTTGCGGCGAGCGGGGTCTACTCTTCGTTGTGGTGCGCGGGCTTCTCATTGCGGTGGCTTCTCTTGTTGCGGAGCACAGACTCTAGGCGCACGGGCTTCAGTAGTTGTGGCTTGCGGGCTTCAGTAGTTGTGGCTCATGGGCTCTAAAGTGCAGGCTCAGTAGTCATGGGGCACGGGCTTAGTTGCTCCATGGCATGTGGAATCTTCGCAGACCAGGGCTCAAACCCGTGTCCCCTGCATTGGCAGGCGGATTCTTAACCACTGCACCACCGGGGAAACCCTCTGTTCTCTATTTTATGGCCCTGTAATGGGAGATATGTAACCAAGTTTGGAAAAGCTATGGGATCTCTCATGAACCTACGTAAAAACAGAGGGATTTTAAAAGCAGCTGGGATGTTTGATGTCAGAAGAGGCTACCCAGGTAAAAGGCCAAAAAGAACAGCCTTCCTTCACAAGAGCATTAGTTCATGAACACATTTGTCCCCTTAAGTAATCTCACCTGGGATTCTCTTATCTTACTATTGAACGGAAAAGGAGTCGCCTGGAAGTTAACAGAGAAAGACAGACAGTGAAGAATATTCAGAAATAATAAAATGTTAGAAAATTTAAGATAATCAATAGGTTGAAGGGGTGGGCTCATGTCAGAACTTTTAAAGAGTACATGTAATTTCAAAACATATTACAGTTGACACTTGAACAAGGCAGGGGTTGGGGTACCGCCCCCCTCGTGGTTAAAAATCCGGGTACTGCTATCTCTGCCTCAAAAACAGAGGAATTGATAAATGACTCACCCAAGGGCAGGAAGCTGAGATAGTCTGGTTTTGATTCCACATATTGTGATCTCTAATTGAACACAAACATTCCCTTACCCTTAGTTAATTTAAAGATCTATGAAAGGAAAATACAGATAATAGATTTATTGAAAAAAATTCATGGATAAATGGACTTGCACAGTTCTAACCCGTGTTGTTCAAAGGTGATAATTAGAAAACCCCAAAAGGAGGGGAAAAAAATCACTGGGAGAGAAATATGAAGTTCCTTTGGGGCAACAGGAAAAGTGGGGAGACTCAACACGGTGGGTGACTATTTAAAAGTAGTCCCTCTGCCGTCTCCCCATGGGTGGGCTGCATTTCCCTACACCTTGACTTTGAGTTTGGTCAGGTTTGCTTTGGTCAATGAAATGTTAGTGGGCGTGGCATGACCAGAGGTCTGAAGAGCCCCAGAGCCCCTGGACTTGTTCTCTTGGGCCTCTGCCACCCCAACGAGCAGAATAGGTCCCCTTCTCCAAAGAGGACGGAGTACAGGTGGAACAGTCACCTGGCAAGTTCCAGCCTGGACCAGCTGACTCGTGGAGAACCCACAGACCCACGAGCTAAATAAATGTTCATTGTCATACATCACTGATGTTCTGTAAGTGTTACCCAGCATTTGTGTAGCAAAAGCTAACAAATGCAGCCAACAGCTCATTTTACTGAGGTTTAAGGTCTCTTCTAGGTCAAATGAAAAATATGTCAAGTGTTTGTCGCTCATTTTTAACGTAAGCTCTGTTTCAAGCTAGGTATGGGTTGAGATCAGGCCAAGTTGGCAAACTGGTGGCCCAATAATGTGTTTTATTCGACTTGTATGTCGTCAGCATACACATGTTAAAATACACACACACATGCAAATTGCCATTATTTAAGGAAATTTGTAGATTTCACCTAAAACTGTATTTCCAGATTGTCTTAAAAAATTAGAAGATTTGGCAACTCTGGGAGGGTTCTATATTTTTTTGGGGGGCAGATACAATACACTGGAGCCGAGTAGTGGGCTGCTTCTCTTGAGACAGGACACGAGAATTCCTCAGCTTATCACCACTCCTAACATCTTCTAGCACTGGAGGCATCAGATACTATTCATACAGTGGCTGGGCTATTATCTTCTTTTTATAATACTTAAGTGAAAAAAACGATCCTGCAATCCCACTCCTGGGCATATATCTGGAGAAAATTCTAACTTGAAAAGATACATGCACCCCAATGGCCACAGCAGCACTATTTACAATAGCCAAGATGTGAAAACAACGCAAGTGTCCATCAACAGATGAATGGATAAATAAGATGTGGGGTGTGTGTGTGTGTGTGTGTGTGTGTGTGTGTGTGTGTGTGTATTTTCTCCCCCCAATAGAATATTACTCAGCTGTTAAAAAGAATGAAATAATGCCACTTGCAGCAACATGGATGGACCTAGAGATTATCATACTAACTGAAATAAGTCAGACAGAGAAAGACACATATATGTATATCAATATTACTTATATGTGGAATCGAAGAAAAGGATACAAATGAACTTATTTACAAAACAGAAACAGACTCAAAGACATAGAAAATAAACTTATGGTTACTAAAGGGGATAGCAGTGGTGGGGGGGTTGGTGGCAGAGATAAATTATGAGTTTGGGGTTAACATGTACACACTACAATATACAAAATAGCTAAACAACAGCGATCTGCTGTATAGCACAGGGAACTACATTCAATATAGGATAATAACCTATAATGGAAAATAATCTGAAAAAGAAAAAAATATATATATATAATCACTTTGCTCTACACTTGAAACTAACAACACTGTAGATTAACTATACTCCAATAAAAGAATTTAAAAATTAAAAAAATTTTAAAAGGAAAAAGAACCATTTTGTTTAATTTTTTTCTTTTAAAATAAGGTCAGTTTAATTTATCAAATAGCATACTCTTAAAACTCATCAGGCCGTGACATGAGCATGCAAGATAATGTTTATTTTTGACATTACTCTCTTTGTAGCTGAATCCCTTAGGACTCAAATTTTCAGTTGTTTCTGACCCGGTCCCATGAATGAAGATGTTCACGTACTTTAAGAAGGTTGTGTTGTAAAGGTTAAATGGAATTGTGGTAGTCTTTCACAGAATTCTTCAAGGATTCTGATTTAATTTCTTTCCCTCAGTGCCAATTAAAAACTATTACAGCTGAAGAAGGCAAATCATTTTTGAAGTGACACTAATGCTTTGGTTTTTAATTACAGAACTAAGAAAAGTTACTGGTCAGTTTTGTCAAAGATTTTTCTTTTCCTATTGAACTTAAACACGGGATGAACTGTCCATAGGAAGTCCCAGGGCAGCCAGAGCACACATCCATTTGGGAAGTGCCTCATTCTTTTCTTGTTACCTGGGAAACAGGTGGTCAGGTGCTCCATCAGTGCTTCTTGGGTGACAGGTTTTCTTGCCGAGTTCATTGCGGAGATGGCCAAGCAAAGGATTTCCCCCAGTGGGATAAACTGAGATTGACTGATGGGAGACATACTGATTGGTGACACATCACCTGTAGAAAGACAGTTTTCAAGTAAGTGGTTCATTAAGACCCAGCCACTTGTCACACACACACCTCCACACACACAGGCGCCTCTCCCGTGACTCTCACCTGTTCCTTGTGCAATGAATACAATCAACCCTCAACACTGAGGTGCATTACAGCCACGTCCTCTCAGGTGGAAAGACGTGCACAGAACGGCGGAAGCTTCAATTGCTTCCACAAAGAAGACTTGCGTTTAAAACCTGAGATCTCGTTTAAATAGACTTGCTACTGAAAGGCTTGCAACAACGGAGCCTCTTCAAATGATCTCTGCTTTTATTAACTCGGAGCTGATTTGTTTAGTGACTGTCATTCACATCTTGACAAACACACTTGTGGGAACTTGAGGATTCATTCATTCAAATGCTGGGTGCCCTTTGCCCCAGGCATCTGCTGGGGTCTTGGGAGTCACTTGGAAAAGTGAATAAGCCCCCTCCCACCAACATCTCTGCCCTCAAGGAGTTTCCATTTAAGCGGAGGAGACAGACCAACGTTCATCGTGCGCCAGAGAAGGCTGAAAAATAAACTCTGGGGCAGAGGGTAGAGTGATGTACACCAGCCGGAGGTGAGGACGGAGCTTAGAACCAGGAAGGGAGAGGAGGTTTTACCAAGGTCGTGCAGCCTGAATCCGGTGCTGAAGTGGGAGTGTGCCGGGTGGCTGTGGGGCGTAGGGGTATTTTCTGGGGAGCAGCAGAGAAGGGAGACAGGTATATAGGGACTATTAACAGCAAAGAGCTGAGTGCCCAAGGCCTTCATTCTATGAAGGATGGTGCGCCAGAGAAGGAATTTAAGGAATGACAATGTCAGATATGAATTTCAAGAAGAGGACTCCAGTGGCCACGTGGAGGATGATCTTACCACCCAGGAAGGGCTCTGGCATATCCTGCACACGTTTGCATCTGAAAGAGCCAGTGCAGGTGGGGGGAGGCTGCAGACCCAGAAGCCAGGGGCAGACATGGCCAATGCAGGTGGGGGGAGGCTGCAGACCCAGAAGCCAGGGGCAGACATGGCCAATGCAGGTGGGGGGAGGCTGCAGACCCAGAAGCCGGGGGCAGACATGGCCAGTGCAGGTGGGGGGAGGCTGCAGACCCAGAAGCCAGGGGCAGACATGGCCACGTTTAATGCACATAACTGCCTTCCTTTCTGCAATCTTGGCGTCACAGTGTGGTGATTTTCAAGTCATGTTCCAAGGAAGGATCCCTAGCATTCCCCAGAGAGGCTTCTGGGGGCAGGGAGGGGTGCCCCCAGCAGAGGGAGGGGTGGGAGGGCAGGGAAATCTGCTCCTGACATCTGGGTGCCACCTGTTTCCTCCTTGGGGTTCTGTAAGGTTTCACTTGAGAAAGGCCATTCAGAAAGGGGGTGAAACCATCAGCGGAGTAGAAAATCTGTGAGCTTCTAAGCTTCTTTCCCACATGGATTTACATAATCTCTCCTCTTGTTTCCAAGTATGATTTCACTCTTGTTATAAATCACCGTGACTAACCAGAACTGGACTTGGGCCAACCTGTGGCATTAAACAACAGCCTCCAGGAAGGCGTCTGGGTGCTCTGGGGTGGACCAGCCTACTGCACCCAGCCACAACTCCTAGTTTGATGGGGGAATCCTGAGGCCTTTTGGGAAAGAACGTGAACCCTGCTTTGATGGACTGGATGGGAAATGCTTTGATGGGTAAAACCAGGCAACAGCACCTGGGAATGAAAACCAACAGGTGAGGGGGTAAGTCTAACAGGTGCACCAGATGGAGCATCAGGACCCCAGTGTCAAAGGTTGAAGCCTGACCCCCCTCATCCCCAGGCCCAGCTCAGTCCAATGCTCCCCTCTTTCCTGCAGCCCTCAGGGCTCCAATCAGCTCCGCTGTGGCTCCATTCTCTGTAAGATGGGTCTGACAAGAGGGAGGCACTTCCTCAACAGCCAGAGAGAGGGGGGAAATACACAAATCCAGAGCAGCAGAAACCAGGAACTGACCTAACTTAGAACCCACAGACTGCCAGGGCCTCTGGGATGTAAGTCTCATAAAGAGATAGACCTCTGAGAGATGCTCGCAAATATTTGTCGGGGTAGCAGAGGGCAGAAGCTGGAACACGGAATTCTGGGAGGCTGCTGAGGATGTGAGTTTCACTCACTGGCTGGTGAAGCTCAATTCATATTGGTGACTCAAAAATGACAGAATTGGGCTTCCCTGGTGGCGCAGTGGATGAGAGTCCGCCTGCCGATGCAGGGGACACGGGTTCGTGCTCCGGTCTGGGAAGATCCCACATGCCGCGGAGTGGCTGGGCCCGTGAGCCATGGCCGCTGAGCCTGCGCGTCCGGAGCCTGTGCTCCGCAATGGGAGAGGCCACAACAGTGAGAGGCCCGCGTATCGAAAAAAAAAAAACCAAAAAACAAAAATGACAGAATTATGTGGACTGTGCCCATCTCAGTAGGCAAGCTTGCTACTGCCTAGAAGAGTGTATTTAAATCTTTGAAAAACTGTTGTACCCTTCATTCAAACACAACCGTATTCTAAAGGCTCCTGTGTAAAGGATGAACTAATGGTGGTGGTGAGATGCAGTAGAGGGGTGTGTTTGGAGCTACTCATGTTCAAATCTCCCCTCCCCATGGTGGCTGTGTAGCTCAGCCATAGCCACTCTAAAGATCTCTCCTGTGGAGCCTTCTCTGTCCCTCCACCTTCTACAGGACAGGATGAGCCACAGTGAGGCAGGTTTCTTAAGAGTTGCTAGGTTGGTTACGTGGACTTCAAAGTCACCCAGAATTTTTTTTTTGGCCATGCCACACGGCATGTGGGATCTTAGTTCCCCGACCAGGGATGGAACCCATGCCCCCTGCAGTGGAAGCACGGCATCTTTTTTTTTTTTTTTTTAATATCTTTATTGGAGTATAATTGCTTTACAATGATGTGTTAGTTTCTGCTGTATAACAAAGTGTATCAGCTATACATATACATATATCCCCATATCTCCTCCCTCTTGCTTCTCCCTCCCACACTCCCTATCCCACCCCTCTAGGTGGTCACAAAGCACCGAGCTGATCTCCCTGTGCTATGAGGCTGGGAAGCAGGGCATCTTAACCACTGGACCTCCAGGGAAGTCCCTGGAATAATTTCATAAGTCAGATGAAAAGGACAATGGGGTCAGCTAACAAGCACGCAGGGGGGTGGGGTGGGGAGATCAAAGCACGTTCCAGTACCTTTGGATCTGTGCATCATTTGGGAGGGTAACACCTTCTAGAATTTGCCTGTCATACTTATGGACTTCTCAGAAGACTAAAGATACAAAAATACTAAATAGGATTTTTTTAAAATAATGCAGGTCTATTTTCTAACTTTGTATATGTTATAGGGAACTTGAGCTTTCTGTAAAGAAGGAATGACTATTAGCAAAATTAACGAGTTTAGGTCATGCTTGTCCTTATGCTGTTAGCTGAAATTCTTGTTTAGTTTAACTAACAAATATCAAACGTTTACTGATCTTCTAAGTTAATTTCTTTTCAGTCATTGCAGCCAACTGTAAGAGGCAAGTAAGCTTTAAGTGTCTCTTGAAACGCATTGGTATTGAAAAAGCTGTTTCACTATAATACTGAATACGTGGAATAACATTTAACTCAGGAGAGAGAATCAAATGGAATTTGGATGCTCTAAGTGACCACCTCCACGTCCTCTTGTTTTTATTTTATTTTATTTATTTATTTATTTTGCGGGACGCGGGCCTCTCACTGTTGTGGCCTCTCCCGTTGCGGAGCACAGGCTCCAGACGCGCAGGCTCAGTGGCCATGGCTCACGGGCCCAGCCGCTCCGTGGCATGTGGGATCTTTCCGGACCGGGGCACGAACCCGCGTCCCCTTCATCGGCAGGCGGACTCTCAACCACTGCGCCACCAGAGAAGCCCGTCCTCTTGCTTTTATACTGCACCAAGATAAATTACTTCTCACTCCCGTCCCACCCCACCGGCCATCCTGTGTCCTCTACACCCACATGCTTCCTGGGTCTCTTCCCTCCACTCCATCTGCCATGCGACCCCTACCCCAGGTCACTGTCCCCCTCACCTGGCCCATGACAATGGCTTGATGCCTCCCAGCACTCTCTCCTACCCAACACTCCGTTCTCCACAGAGCAGTCTTCTTAGAAAAGCGTAAAACACGCTGCTTCCCTGCATGAAATCCTGCAGTGACTGCCGACTGCGCCTAGATCGGAACTCCTTGCCGGGTCTACGCTGGCCTGAGCCTGTCCACCCACATCTGGGACCATCCGCCGACCCCTCTTCTGCTCCCCCCTACAACATGCTCACAACTTCCTCTGTTCTTTGAACTCACCAAGCTTTTTCCCCACTCAGAGCCTTCGCCTTTGTTGAGCCCCTGCCTGGGATGTGCTTCACGCAGATCTCTGCAGGACGGGCTGCTTCTCCACCTCTGGGTCTCCATTTAAACAGGGCCTCCTAGGGAAGCCCTGCCCAGGCACCCGATCTAATGCTGTCCTAAAACCACAGCACACTCTTTCTCATGTTACTGGATACTATGGTTTATAATAAGAAATATATGTTTGGTCTTCATCCCCATGTCTGGCACAGAGCTCCTAAAACCCTTGGAATTTCCTAAGTGGCGAGAGAGATCAAGGTATCTTTGTTACATCAGTGAGGTGATTTTTGGACCCGCACCTAAGGATGGGGGCTCATAGCCAGGAGAACTAACCACGTGGTTACAGGGTTGGAACTTTCAGCCCCGCCCCCAACCTCCGCCGGGGAGAGGAGAGTGGCTGGAGGTTGAATCAATCTTCAACGGCCAATGATTTAACCAAGCATGCTTATGTAATGAAACCTCCATAAAAAACCAAAGGATGGGGTTCAGAGAGCTTCCAAGGTTGCTGAATACGTGGAGACTGGGTAGGGTGGTGCACCTTGGGAGGGCATGGAAGCTCCGTGCCATCTCCCTATTCCTTGCCCTATGCATCTCTTCCACCTGGCTCTTCCTGACTTGTATTCTTTTATAATACACTGGCACACTAGTAAGTAAAGTGTTTCTCCCCGTAAGCTGCTCTAGCAAAGTAACTGAACCCAAGGAGGGGGTGGTGGGAGCCTCCAATCTATCACCAGTCTTTCAGAACACAGGTGACAATCTGGGCTTGTGAGTGACATCGGTGGTCAGGGGTGGGGTGGGGTGAGGGCACTCCTGTGGACTGAGCCCTTAACCCATGGGATCTGATGCTTTCCAGGTAGATGGTGTTGGAATTGGGATGAACTGTGGGACACTCAGCTGGTGTCAGAGAATTGCTGGTGGAGTGGGGACCCCCCCCACTACTGGAATTGGTACCAGGGTCCTTCCAAGTCACTGTCTTCCCTCTCTGAATGTGTGTATGTGTGTACTGGTATACTGTCTGTCTCACCCACTAGAATATAAGCTCCAAGACAGAAGGAAACGTGAACCCCACATTCCTACATTCTCAGTGCCTGGAGTAATGCAGAGCTCACCCCAGACACCCAGTACTTGTTTGCTGAATGAATGAATATCCATTTACAACATCGGAATCCAAGGCATTGCTCAGGGTATCCAAAGAGTTGTGATTTTATTAATATATGTTGCTAAATAATTGCAAAACGAACACAGAATTTAATGAGACCAAATATACTTAACCATGAAATTTCTAAGACTCTCCCTATTAATTTTGTCCCAAACATAGCAGTTACCACAGAAAAATAATTATACATTAAGTGAGGGCTAAGACATGCATTTAAGATCTATTTAAAAGGAATTATAGGTATCGATCAACACAACACAACATCTTATTCAAGTTTACAATGATTTTCTTTGGATCTTATATCAGGCCTACTTAAGGAACCAACAAGTCATTCTTAAAATATGCTACTAGAAAATTCTTCCAACAACTGGACCACATTTATGGTCAAAGAAGAAAACAAGGGAATGTAAATACTGCTAAAATATTATTGGTCATCATAATCTATAGAAACGACCACATTTTGCATAAACTATGAATTGTTACTTGTCTATAATTTATAGGATGGATTTTTCTATTGCCAGAATTAGTTCTGAACATATTCATAAAGACAACTCCGGGAAAAGCTCTCGGCTACCTTGTGGGCTAGCCAATTCTTTCTAAAATGCTATAATTCTGTCCTATTGTTCTAGAAAGCAGGGGTAAATAGGTTTTATCTCAGCTTTATTTTCCTACGAACATCCATTTAAGTCCAGTCCTCAGGGAACATTTGTCAAATCCAGGATCAGTCAGATCAAGCCAAGCACAGTGCCTTGGACAGAGCAGGCATTCAATAAATTTCTGTTAAATGAATTTAAAATGTGAGAAGGCATGACAATATTACAATTCTAAGTAAACCTTGTTGATTTTAAGAGCATTTCACATTAGATTCCAAATACCTCAGGGAATATTTGGACACTTCTTTCGCTTAACGTACTACAGAGTCAGGCTAAGAAGTATGAGGACAAAGGTAAATGTGTCCGGTGGTGACGAGGAGAGTGAAGGATGCAGCCACCGTAGCAGAGGCGGGAGTGAGCGTGTGCGGCGCAGCGTGCTGAGCTGGGGATGCTGACGGCCTATTCTGGCACATCTGGAGCAGGCTGGGGGTGAGACGGAGAGAAATGCAGCCTCCTCGTAGACCAGAAGGCTCCACACTCTTGCCCTTTATGCTGACAGGAACCCTGTGTATGTTTATACAGGGGAATTACATGACACGTTTGTGTTAGAAAATCACTCTTGTGCAACTGTGGGGAACAAACTGGTGACTATTACCACCGCCAGGCAACTGAAAGGAGGGTCTGCGACAACAAGCAGAAATCATGCATGTGCCGACTTCCTGTCTTTTATCTTCTACAGATGGTGACTTCCACCTCAGAAATATCTTTATCAGGCCCATGCATTTTTACTATTTAACCCCTTCTATCTACTCTCCCTTCCAACTTCTGGCCAGTTACTTTAGTTAGAATTCTTTCAAAAAATTCTCTCTCACATAATTCATCCTTTCAAGAAATTTATTTGAGTGCCTCTTAGATACCCCAAACCTCTGAAACTCGAGTTCCAAAATCGTTCCTATCTTGGTTCTTTTTGTAGGAAAAAAAAAAAAGTAACCAAAGCAGCTATAATAAAGCTCAGTCCTCTATGAATGCCATTTTCCCCAGTCACTAATTTAGGTTCGCTGTGCTCCCCAACCTTTGCATACGCACGGGGGGCAGGGCGGGGGAGGGTCGCAACTAAGAAGATGTGACTTCCATGACAACCAACATCCACCCCTTCCCAGATGATACCCATAGCTTTCCAAAAGATACCTACCAGAAAGACAAACGTAAATCTGTTTCCTTTCATCTTAAAGTACCCATCTTCATACCCATCAAATACGAAAAGGAAAGCTGTAATTTTTCCAGGTGGATCACATCACAATAAACTATAATACAACCTTGAAAGTTCCCCAAAGTTCATCTTCTATCTTAGCCTTCTTTGAATAATGTTTTTTTTTCCCCAAGTACCAGCATTCCGTTCAAATTATCCTGTTTTCCTCTTTATTTTCACATACTGTTTTCCATCGTAAATGCCAATTCACTCTGTATTCTGGATTGAAGTTACCTTTGACCCTAACGAAGTTCATGAACCAAAGCAACCTACTTACAAACGTAGTTCTGAAACTGTACTAATTTATCATTGGGAAACTGCCAATATAAGAAGGCATTCAGGAGATAGTTTGGTAAGTGCCCAGTCTCTAATAACAAAATATAATTGCCACTCTGTGTCTGCAGGTGAGGGTTGGGATGACATAATTTCAAAGATTCCTTCAGACTCTCAAATTCTTTGATTCTATATCAATGCAGCAGAATTCTGGCATAAAAGCAGAATATAGTACTGCTGTCTACCTCTGTTTCCGTCTTGCTGGAGAAAACTAGTTTAATGCTCATCCAACCGGAAAAAGTAGGCTGTAATTTTAAAAACGATAGCAAAATAGATTGATCGGCTATTAACTTTTTCCCGTGTAATAAAGGCTTCATAATTTACTCTTTTCTAACTCAAAGTCTTGCTCCTCAGGACCAAAGTGTGCCTGTTTTTGTTCTCTGGACTGCCAAAATTAACACTAAAGTTAAAATTATAGATGTCAATAAAACTACCACATGCAGTAGATACCGTGACTCGTAAAAATGGTCAAACACGCCTGTAAAATGTACAGTGGGCACAGTGATAATACAGGTCTATTCTTTTCAACAAACTATTCATAGAACGACGAATGTGCCGAGTTTTATCTTCAATACCCTTGGGCCTGGGGAAATCATAAGCTCTCTGAGGTTAAGTGAACAGTTTCTCGGAGGCAGAACGAATCAGATGAATCTTGTGTTTTACAATTTAGTTCAATTTATTAACCCCGATTTTATGTATAGGTGTTGTTTTTGGTTCTTTTAACAGACGGTTCTTTTTTAAAACGCTGTTCTAGAAAAACACACATCCCCTTCCTATACACCCTCTTGCAGACCGAAATACCCTTACAGGAGGGCAGAACACACAACCCCCATCAACTCACACGCTGCTTCATTTTAAGTAGCTTTCCCTTGAAACCGAATTACTATACTTGACTTTCAAATATTTGTATCTGAAATTTAAAAGGCACCCAGCATTGAAAAAGGCATTTTTACCAGTTTATTGTATGTCTGGCTTAAATGCCACTGATCTCAGAAATTTAAGGCCGAGTCTTCATTGCAATCGTCGATGGCAGTAAAGTTGACAATAAAAATTTTTTTTGGAAAATTTAGAAACACTCTAACAGCTTTTCTAAAGCTCCCTGGTGCTTTATTTCAACACTTGATGGAGTTCTCTTAAAGAAGGTCTAATTCCTAAGCTTATTATTTAGATAAACTGTTTTAATTCAAAAGAAAATGTAAATACGGGGCTCTCATTAATAATACTACAGTTAATGGTGTCTATTAGCTATGACTTACTAAGAAACTTCTAATGAGAGTTAAATAAGAGTGGTCATGGTGGCAGATGGCAGATACACACACACACACACACACACACACACACACACACAGGTTAACGTCCACCGTATCACCTGAATCTGCTTAGCAGCCTGTCTAATGCAGAGATGCACTAGGTGTAATGACAAATTAGCCGGTTCATTGGTATACAGAAGAAACCCGTTATGTCCCCGAGGCTACAAGCTTTCATTAGTCATATTAGCTACTACTCTTGCTACTGAGATTTGACTACTGATGAAAAACTGTCATAGGATAAGCAGAGATGGACAAGCCACAAAGGGTGGAGAATCAGATAGAGAAGGCAATCAGTGGACAGGGAGAAGTGAGAACTGTAGTTCGGGAGCTGTCTTCACCATCACCAAGGATGATAACAGACATCTCTCTAATCATAGACCTCAAACACTTCTGGATCATTCTGCTACTGCAATAGATTTGTAGCTGAAAAGTCACAATGAAAATATGAGCCATCGGGCCAATTATCCGTTTCCATAATTCAAACCTTTGTTAAGAAGTCTCCACATTATAACCCGAGTGGGGCGTATGTTAGGCACTATGGAATAAAACATTCGCACATCGGGCACTCAAATGTTGTTGAGTAAATAGGTACTACACATATAGACGAGGCAAGGTAAGACCCTGCTAACCGCCGAGATGTTTCCCATCAACAGCAGCCTCCTTGCTCCCTAGTCCCTCATCCAGGGTTAAGTGAAGGCCATTTACCACCAGCGATAAAATCATGATGAATACCAGTCCTAGATGACAACAGGTAATAAGAGCTCTCAGATGTCATGCAATTCTGTGAGGCACCTGGCTAACAAGAGTCCTGTGCAATAGAGTGTCTTCTTTTTCTTCATTATAAGCGCATCATGTAGGACAGAATCTAATGCCCTATTTTAAGCTATCACACACGTCTCTTCCTTCTCCGTTCTGTATCAGAACCTAGCCTAACGCCAGAGACATATCAGATGCTCCAAGTTCTGCTGATGTTACTCCTCAACTATAGTTCAATACGTCAGTGTCAAATATCCAGGGTCAGCCTCTTCCACTCTTTCTAAGTTAGAAGCACCACAGCTGATGCTCACCCTTTGTTTTCTTTGCTTCATCTGTTTAGGTCCCAACTATACTGCAACCAATTTCTGTAAAATACAGTCGTAATAGAACCGGAAGGCCTAAGTAAGTGCAGTTCAAATATATACGTTGATAGTTCCCAAATTACAACCAAATCATACAGAATGACTGCCACCAACTCCCCAACGAAGGAACACCTACCACCCCTTCGAGCTGTCATTGACAGAACTATAGACAAGTACACAGGGATGAAAGAGTACAAAAGGCCAGACAGACACACACACAGAAAAAACTCCCAACTCACTGTACCGGAAGTAACTTTTCTCTCCAAAGTCAGGCATTACAAGACAGTGGCAGAGGCCATGAACTCTAAGCCACAACTTTAAGTTCAGAGCCCAGTTCTGCTCCTCATTAGCTTTGTGATTTGGAGCAAATTAATTCATTTTTTGAGTCTCACTGTCTTCTTTTGTAAGGTGTACACAGTGATGTTCACCTTGTAGAGTTATTGAGGGGATTAAGTGCTGACATGGTCCCTGACACCTAATAGATATTTAATAAGTAGTTAGTATTAACATGATTGTCCCCAAGCCTATCTAAATTTATTCAACTTACTCTTTTTTTTTTTTTCTTTTTTTGCGGTATGCGGGCCTCTCACTGTTGTGGCCTCTCCCGTTGCGGAGCACAGGCTCCGGACGCGCAGGCTCAGCGGCCATGGCTCACGGGCCCAGCCGCTCCGCGGCACGTGGGATCTTCCCAGACCGGGGCACGAACCCACGTGCCCTGCATCGGCAGGCGGACTCTCAACCACTGCGCCACCAGGGAAGCCCAAACTGCCTTTCTTCTTAATCAACTATTTGTTGAGTGCTTTCCATGTGCAGAGAACTGCTAGGAGATGGGAATTGTGGAGAAAGGCACAAATCTTGATCCTTGCCTTCAGTGAGCTTATAATTTAGGTGGGGAAACATGATATAAATGTGTAGAAATATAAGCAATTATAATATGTTCAAATTACTGTTTAAAATGTCCTTAGAAGAGATGTAAGAAGAAAGTACTTGAATGGCTAGCAAATTAACTCCTATAATTCCTATGATAGGAATTTGGTCTAATTATATCTATCTAGCTGTCTATCTAGAGAAGTTAATTCTATAACAGGGCTAAGAAATGACCTCCTGCTGGAGTATCAGAGAAAGCCCTTCTGTGGGAGGGAGATTTTGAATAAGGTATTTAAGGATGAGTAGAACTGACGGGTGTGGGGACATTATATTCTCAGCATGGTATGATGTGATCAAACATCCTTTGAAACTGACTCAACATCCTCAACTTTGCTTTGAAAATGCCAAGTACTAGGCACAAAGAAGACACATCTTTACAATGAAGAAAGGAAGCAAGCATTCTTTCCTTCGGTGAGAGGGCGAGCTATGGGGGTGGATATGAGAGCAAAGAGAAAAGAGATGTTTGAGGGTCCTGTCCAACGTACGGTTTGCATTATTCTAAAATGTTCTAATTATTATTACAAATGCATTTCACATTCTCAGAAATATTTTTTTTAACGGAAAGCGCTAAAACCATAAGTTGGATGAAGTGGTAAAACCACGCTTTCAGATTTGCCAAGTTTCACTTTGGAAAGGTAGCATGTCACGTACATTGGAGAACCAAAATTTACCACCTCACTATTTAAAAAGAAAAAAAAAAGCTTTTGTGTGAAAAGCCCATGGATGTTGTAAGAAAACAGCTCTGTAATCGTCTGGATCCTACAACAGACTATGATGAAATACGCTTACTTCCCCAGCACTTAACAGCTACCTCTGTCTGACGTTGGAAGCAGTCCCTGAGCATATAAAGCAGGCTTTCTTGGATTTTAGTGCATTGCGTGTAGGTTAAGAGGCCAAATAACACACCAAATTTAGGGACTATACTGAAAAGAAAAAATTTCAAAAAATATTTACTGAATGCCTCCATCAGAGGAGTGAAAGAGATACTACCGCTGATGGAAATCTGGAGAAGTTTAATTATTTCCTATTTGCACATCCTACAGCTGACTCTGGTCTCTGATGTGAGGCTGTGACATGAATCTTGCTGGCGAGGCTGCATCTGGTGGGCACCTCCGTGAAGCGCTTCTACTGCCTGAGACTGAGGCTGTGGAGGGATTATCACAGCAAGACCATGTTTCAGAGGACAGGGCACCCTTATTGAGGGAGTTGATTACCATACATTTGTATCCATATCCATACAAAATATGGATACATTTCACCATATTTCTTTGCACACAACAACTCTTGAAAGAAAAGCAGGGGAGACCTACCTGACCCTTTCTGGACTGGCTCCATCCCCCAGGTAGCTTTGGCGCTAAAGCCTGGTGCATGCTAGGGGGTAGTATTCAGGCACAAGAAAGAGCCAGTAACAGAAACAGATGTCCTAGAATCTGGAATAAGAAGAAAGAGTAAACCTTCAAGTCATAATATCCTAAATGAGCATTTCAGGTTGGCTACTGAGGGCACGTGGAACCCAACAGGAATCTGGTACTTTACCTTGATACGTCTACTTGGAAAAAAAAATGAGTCCCTCAACTCTCAGCTCTTCTGACAATTCAGGGCCGGAGATGCCGATACAAGTTCAGTTCAAAAGCTGGCAGGAAGCACCTTTAAAAAGCTTTATGAATGGACTTTGCTGGTATGATTTCAGAGGGAAAAAATCCTCTTTTCCGTTCTTTCCTCCTATTTGCCTGGAACAGCTGGCATTCCGTCCCATACCTATAGTCCCGTCTATCGTGGCCACTGGTCCTGAGCCAATATCCCACTGCAGCGCCTTGGGCATCTGCGCGTCACTCCTCTACTGCCTTGTTCTCTGCAAAGTGAAGTCATAGGGCCGGGTCAGCTAACCTGACTAGCTGAAATGAGTCATCACTCCAAGAAAAGCTACAGCCTCTGGTTGTCGGCAGGGGCGCCTTTGTCTGTGCAATGTGGAGACTCTGGGCTGGGAATGCACCCCAGGCCCGGGGCTGCCAGGGGCACATCCTCCTCTCCAAGGAGCCCAGGCCCCCTCCCATGCGTTGAGCACCAACTCAGATCTTTTCATCATGAAAACAGGGAAAAGGGCAAATACCTCCGGATGTTTGGAGAAAACACACACACACACGTTAACAAGGATCTGCCATCATACACTCACCAGTTCATAATTATAAACCTGACACATGCGCTCTCTTTTTTTTTTCTTTCTTTTTTTTTTTTTTTAAGGCTGGCTTTTCATTGCAGAGAAGGACGTGTCTCCCTCCTGTGTGTAAGAGGCGGTTCGACTGTACCCCGGATCAAAGTTTAGCTGCAGTGAGCTATCTGTCAAAAATTCCAGTTGCCGGGCAAGTCCTTGCAAGCCTGGGTCACATCATTCCCAATGCAGTGCCGGCCGCCTTGCAGCAGAGACAGCCCGGGAGCCAGCACAGCTTCTGCCAGGAGAAGGGCGGCATGGGGAATGAGGTCACTGTGTCAAGAGCTCGTTCTCCCGGTGAGGTGCCCCTGAGCTCCCAACACCACGGAAACCACGGCGGGGAGGGGGGTTGGATGATGTACAGGGTTTCTTTTACATTGCTGCTTCCTCGGCTTTTTCTCTTTTCTTTTTTAGAATTTCTGTGCCTCAGATCGGTAAGGCACAAAAAAGCCATTCCAGATCTGTGCAAAAACATCCTTTTCACTGCACTGTTTGTACTGCACCACACGCTTGGTGAGCCCCACGCTGAATCGCTCAGGCATAGGCACGTGTACACATTGTATTTACACACCCACGGACACACGGACACACAGAGGAACTTATTTCGACAGAACCGTAGAGAAAATGATTCATCTCTGTTTACATACAAGAAACGACACAGAAATGGCTCGAGACGGAAAAGGGGTGGGAGTTGGGAGAGAGGAAAGGAGGAGAGGAATATCAACCATCCCGTTAAGACCACAGAAAAATGGAGTCTGAGAGGAAAAGAAAAATTAAGAAGGACATGAATGCTGTTGTGTTGGTACTAATTCTGCCCAAACTCCCCCAAACAAAATAATACCCAAGCAGGCACCTCTCACTAGCTCCACTCAGGAACCAAAGAGATACCGATAAATTATCCCCTACTCCGAATTGAAGTAGATTTGGGTAGCTGAGGATGTCTGCAGAGCAAATTCTCCCACATCCTCATGAATACAGTAGCTAACCAACAATAAATATGAAGTCTAGGATGAGACTGGAGCTGGGAAGTACAACAATGTAATGAATCTCTCAGCAAGACTATCCCGAATCTCTGAGTTAGAAGGGTTGCCAGGCTAAAGCTCCACCAGAATCACAGGGTGTCTTCACACCTGTGATTTAGCCCATCTTCAAGGCCCTCTTCCCTCAGAGCTCGGGCCTCGTCCAAGCCAGGCACATCCTCCGGTGAAGGCCTCCCCCGCCAGCTGAGTTCTGGAACCCCACACAGTGGTTCCCATTCCGCCCTCGGAAAGCTAAATGACGTAGAACCCTCTTCTGTCTGATAACTCATCTGATGGCTACAAATAATAATCCTGTGCCTACATTCTAAGCCGTCTCTTCTCTAGCTGCCCACAGTGTGGGACACCGTAGGTAAGTCTATGTGCATTTATGGATCTGCTGGTATGTTCCATCTCAACATTATTAAATAAAGCTTCTTCAGCTCCTTCTACCACCTGACACTTTTCAAATCCTCTGCCCTCCTGGTTCCTCGCCTTTGCTCCCGCTCGGGCGTATCAAACTCCCTCTAAAAATGTCATATGAAGAACGAGATAGACTCTGTGTCTCCCCACGGCACCATCACCTCCCCCGCTCTGGGCTCTATATTCACCTGATCTAAGACAGTGGTAGGCTTTTGGCTATTGTCACACTTTCAACCCCTAGAGAACTTTTTCACATTATCTGCGATTAAATCAGGTCTCATTTATGCAACTTTAAAAAAAGAAAGAAAACGTCATCAATTATGCCATAGTCGTCTTATCAGAAACAGTCTGGTTGTGATGTTCCCTTCCAATGTATTAATCCCTCTCCTTGGATATGCCACCTGAGCTCCCATCCGTGACAATGACTCAGTCTGCGGCCCAGCGCCAGGGCCTCCTCCCAAGACAGCTCACCTTTACTCAACACTCTGAGCTTGTTTATGTTGGTAGTCATTATAAATCCACTGAAATCCACCTAACTCAGCCCATTCCTCCTAGGCATAGTCTGATCGCTATAAGGTCCGAAGGCACGCCTAATAAATAAACCCTGCACCTTAAGAAGGCAATGATGTACCTTAAGAAGGCAAGTTAAGATCTATATCGAGATATCTTGACCTCTGGCACCCTAAGAGAATCTAGGGAAGCAGCTCTAGGTCACTGGACCACCTCTCGACAGCTAAAATCTCAAGTTTCCTCTATGACATAGAAAAGGTTAAGTAAGTGGATAAATATTTTCTAATATCCAAGCGTGTACGTTTCCATCTCTATGTGGGCCTACTATGCCCACATATAAAAACTCATCCAAGCTTTATAAGGACCCACTAAGGTAAGTACTGTTATTAGCACCGTTTTAAAAAGAAATTAGTTGCCCTCCTCAAGCTTCCACAGCTGGTTAAGTGGCAGAGGCAAGATTTGAACCTGGGGCAGGAGGCCTCAGAGGTCTGCCTGTCGACTACAGCCACTGGAAACAAAATTTTAAAAAAACCAGAACTCCATCCCTCAACTTTTACCTTTAAATGGAAGCCAATTCCCTTTGTCAGCACATGAGGCCAGTAAGGTGAGGCTCCCAGGCTGGGAGCAGGTACCTTTGCTCAGTTCTCTAGCCCCTAACGGAGTGTGTTACAGCCTCAGCCACAGACTGTCATCGAATGGCCATGCAAAGGGGTGCAACTGACCCGCCAAAGCCATAACCTCCTTTTGCAGTCCTACTAATACGGAGATGAGTTTTATGATGGACACTCGTTAGCCTCAACTCAGAAACAAAGGCAAGAAATCAAGGCACTCTGATGTCTTAGATGCCAGCCTCTGATGGAGAGATGCACACAAGAATCAACTGCAGACATAATTAGCAGTCCTTCTCCTCCGCCTGGTACCTTTTCCTCCTCTGAATAACAGAGTCAGTGCTACAGTCAAGACGTACGAACCTCAGATAGAATATCGCGGAGGTGATCTCCTCGGCTGATGGGGTGTAGGCAGAGGCTGCGCTTGGCATGTGGCTGGTTCCTCAGCAGAGGATTAAGTAGCAGCACCAGTACTGACACAGTCACACAGGATCTTTAAAAAACGCTTTGATGACTAACGGTATAGCACGGTCTTAGGGCGACCGTACTTGATAAAACGGACAGCCACGAAATGCCCTCAAATCAGTTAAAGATATTTATTAGGGGCCTAACTGCAAACATTTAAGATAGTGTACATAAGGCAGGGTATATACGTGGGTACACAAACTTTTTCATGAACAAATGACATGGTCTCCACTCCCAAGAAGCTTCTAATGAACTCGAGGAGATAAGATATTCACACATAAAGAGCACCAAGAATACAAGACAATGTCTGTCAAAAGGGAGGAACAGGTAACAGGTGCCTCTAAAAATGCAGGAGAGAGAACCTGGGCGGAAGCAGTCAGGAACGGCTTCCAGGCAGGACAAGCTCGTCCTAGCATCTGGACAACAGGGAAAGGGCATACCACCAGTTAGAACGTGAGCTCCATGGAGAGAAGGATTTTTGCATGCTCTATTGTTTACAGAGGCATTCTTTTTTTTTTAATTGAAGTAGAGTTGATTTACAATGCTGTACCAATCTCTGCTGTGCAGCAAAGTGACTCAGTTATACACATAGAGACATTCTTTTTTATATTCTTTTCCATCATGGTTTATCACAGGATACTGAATATAGTCTGTGTGCTATATAGTAGGACTTTGTTGTTTATCCATCCTATATATAACAGTTTGCATCTGCTAATCCTAAACTCCCCATCCATCCCTCCCTCACCCCCACTCCCCCTTGGCAAGCACAAATCTGTTCATACAGATACATTCTTGAAGGGTGCTTAGCCACCGGCAGGCAATAAATAAATCTGTGCTGAATGAATGAATGACCTGGAGAGAGGAAGTGTGAACCAAGGTATGGAAGTACAGATGGGAGGAGCATGAGGCAGGAGCAGAGTGTTCATAGCAGGGCGCACAGGGAGAGGAGGGAAGAAGAGGTGTCCTCAGATCCGATTAAGAAGAGTCTTTGAACGAATAAGAAAATGACCCACCTGATACTTGCAATAAATTTCACTTATTTGTTATAGCCTTAATCAATCTCCACCCCTAAGAAGCATTACCCTATCTCTAAAAACAAGTATTTATAAGCTGACGGCAGCTCATTAGAGGGAAGCTATGTTGACGGCATGGTCAGACGTTGCCCACCCCCGGGGTCTTCTCCACCTCCCATCACCACGGAGAAAGTCTGTGATGCTAGGACTCTCTTCCCTTTGCAAAACTGTACCAATAGGGAAGAAAAAAAAATCCTAGTCTGTAGCAATATTATATTAAACCTACCCTAATTCAATGCAGTTCAACTCGACCAACATTTACTAAATACAACGTGGAAGACTCTCTGCTTGTCGCTGAGGTCAGTACAAGGATGAAGAAGTCACAGCTCCTGTCCTTGCAGTTTGGCATCAACATCTGAGTCATTCAAGGCAAAGAGGGACAGAGTGCCACGAGAACAGCGAAGGATGGTTATTTCTCATACAGGAGAAAGACGGCAAGGAAGCATGGAGAGAACTGGGTGGCGTTTCTGGAACAAGGCAGCAGTTAAGGGACCCCAAAGATGGGTAAGGAAAGGGGGAGGAAGAGAAAAGTTGGAGACGTCTTTCCAGGCAGTGGAGCAGCGTGCACAGTGCTGACGTGGAGTAGAGAGTCCTGGAGGTTCTGGAGCATGGCTGATGGTCTATCTAGCGTGGCTAGAGTGGATTCACAAAGGAGGTGGGTAGAGATGAAGCCAAAGAATAAGTCAGGCTAGATAAGATTTTGAAGAACATGAAATTCTAGGAGAAAAAGGCAGTTTTTACAGGGGAGTGATGCTACCGACGCTGAAAGTTTAGGTTACTCTGGCAATGGGGTATGGGATGCATCCAAAGAGAGAAGATAATTAATTACTGAGACAAGGGAAGGGCCAATGATTGTGAGAGACCAAATGAGATGCAAAGAGGGCTTAAACAAGGAACATAGAGAGGCACAGAGATATGAGGTACTTTCCTGTTTCACAAAGGGACTGTCCAAAGTTTCCAGCATGAAAATCAGAAATGCATTTCTCGAAGTACCATGTACACCGAACACAACTTGCCCAGAATCTATCCAACTGTCTGTGCTACGGTGATAGTCTGACATCTGGAGAAGTGCCCAGGGTAGAACATTAGTTCAAACTGACAGATAAAGGGAAGAGACGAAACCCTGTAAACAAAAATCCTTGGGCACCCGTAACAGATCAGACTTTCCTGGTTACACAAAAGCTGGGGAAGGGGCACAAATTAAAACTTCAGTGAAAGTGGTTTCAAAAACAGAAAGCTCCAAAGTTTTCAAGGCCTTTATAGCCCAGGGTTTACTGAGTTATGTGCATTTTTATTACGGTGGAAGAAACAATTTCAATTAAGTTGGATTTGATGCAGCACGGTATAGGCAAGGAAACTAAACATTTAAAGAACAAATACACTTGGTACCCAAGTGTTAAAGAGCATCGGTGTGAACACAAACTGAAGAGCGTGGCTATTCCATGTAACTTCATAAAATTTTCAAACGTCTTTGGATCAGTCAATTCTCATAGGATTAGGAACACAGAATAATGGCATTTTCGAGCTGGAGGAGACAGAAAGTCATCTCGTATGTTATCATTTGACTGAAGATAATCCTAGGGGCCAAGTGGGGAAGATGACTTGCCCAAGGTTACACAGAGTTAGTAGCAAAGCTAGAATTAGCATCCAGACCTCCTGATTCTCAGTGCAGACATCTCCCCACGACTCCACAACACCCTGTACAATTGATTCAAAGAAAATTAAACTCTAAGGCTTCTCCGATGCACTTTGGATGCACTTTGGATACAATACAATAAATTAAGGAGGCAGATGCGCAGTTCTCCATACTACACACTGTGGGACAGGTTATTTCTCTGTTCTCAGTTCTTCTAATCAATGTCCAAAGAAGGCAAGGAAGGAAAAAGAAAAACGGAGAGGCTGTGAGTTTTCAGTTTAAAAGACAGAGTTTAAATTGTCATGTTTTGATATTAAGTGGTAAGAAAACTATGGAAAAGTGTGGGGAAATGAGAGGTTACCCTTTTCAATTATGATTTTATTACAACAGCATTTGGATTTGTGGACTATTCACTTCCAACACACCTGAATGTATCTCAGACATTTCTACTTAGTATTTTCCATTGCACAGGATAGTGAAGGGATGGCCAGAGAAGTCTGCAATACACAGAAAAAAAAAGATTCTGTTTGGAAGTCTCCCTGAAATTCATACAAGCTCTGTATTATACTAACATATCGCTTTTGTCTTAATAAAATTTTAAAAAATTGTATCCATTGAACAATATTCAACATTACTTTCCAAAACTGACAAGTGAACTGACCCTCTGGGAGGACCTCCACGTTGATCTTGAGGTTGTATAAACCTGCAGTATAGGGCCCTGGTCCCCGGAGGCAAATATGCCCTCAATTTGAGAAGCAACAACTACATCTGAAAATACACCCGAAAGAGGTATTTCCCAATTAGCTTTCAAAGTTATCATCAGTATTTCTGTTGCTTTAAAGATATACCATGATTGGGTCCTAGAGCTCTTTTAGCTGGAATTAGTTAGAAGGTCAAAGAGCTGAGAAACTGAATTACTTTATCACTGGCTTATTTAATTATGACCAAGTTATCCTCTCTGTGGGTTGCATTCCTCCTCTGTAAGATGGAATCGGGGGAAAAAATATGAAAGTTGCAAAGGCTGCCATATTTTTTCAAAGGAGACATATCTCCAGAGCTAACCTTTGACCTCAAGGTGCTTCCAATTAACTAAGGAATGAAAAGTAAACACACATGAAAGGAAGGTATCACAATACTTCCCCAAGAAAACTATGAATAAGAGGGGAAAAATGACTGAAACTAAGTCCAGATGGACTGGAAAGTAAAGAAATACCAGCCAAATCTTTCCATCATGAAGCTGAACTCGGCGTACTGGGTTATATTCATATTTCTTACAGGCTCCCATAGAATCTGTCAAAAGGGGTGAGCCACTAAACCAACACACGCTTCAGAGAAGTTGAGTCTTTCCATGGACTGCTTTCCTGACATTTCAATACACCCTGGTCTGACTGCAGCTAATGGCTACTCTACCCCTATTCCCAGAATGAGAACAGGGTTCACTGTATCTTCAGTACCCCAAAGAGTGGTTTCAGCCCCTAAAGTGGTCAAATATTTGCTGACTGAAAACAAAACATTATTTGGGTTCATTATCACACACTTCTCTGTATCCACTAACTTCTTTTGCTGACGTCAATCCTCAGGGTTACCTCCACAAATCGTCTTACAGAATTTAGATCATACACCTTTATTAATAAAGTGTTTATAAAGCTAGGGAAAAAAATCATAAAATCCTGATGTCAAAAACTACAAGCCAGTCATATTTTGCTTTTATCTCTCTATAATAAATAGATGAGACTAAGAGAATTTCTTTGTTGCCTGGGATCACAGTGATTATACAATATATTTGCTCAGTGTAATACAGTAGCTACTGGCCACATGTGGTTACTTAATTTAATTTAAACGAAATTAAGTTTAGTTCCTCTATTTCAAGTGTTCAGTAGCTACATGGCACTAGTAGTCACCATACTGGACACAACACATAGAGAACATTTCCATCATTTCAGAAAGTTCCACTGATCAGTACGATCTGGTTGACTAAGAAGCAATCACAAGACTATCAGGTATCATTCACTTTGACCATGAAAACCTATAATTTTTAAAACATAATTAAAAAAATTAACATATGCAAAATCAAGGACTTTTTTTAAAATTTATTTTTTATTTATTTTATTTTTGGCTGTGTTGGGTCTCTGTTGCTGCACGCGGGCTTTCTCTAGTTGCGGCTAGCAGGGGGCTACTCTTTGTTGCAGTGCGTGGGCTTCTCATTGCGGTGGCTTCCTTGCTGCGGAGCACAGGCTCTAGGCGCGTGGGCTTCAATAGCTGTGGCATGTGGGCTCAGTAGTTGTGGCTCCCGGGCTCTAGAGTGCAGGCTCAATAGTTGTGGCACACGGGCTTAGTTGCTCCATGGCATGTCAGATCTTCCCAGATCAGGGCTCGAACCCGTGTCCCCTGCATTGGCAGGTGGATTCTTAATCACTGCGCCACCAGGGAAGCCCTCACACATCTTAGTTTTAAACATAATCAGGAAAAATACTGGTTGGAAATTTGCAAACACAAAAAGTGTTTATCTTTTGGTTGGTGAGATTACAGCTGACCAGATTTGAGATTTTTCCAAATTTCCTAACGCTTCTGTACTGAATATGTGTTACTTCTTTAATTAGAAAAAATTTTTTTAATGTCATTTAAAATATTTGCCCCTTAAATCAGACATTCTGAGGTCCTTTCCAGTCCTTTTCTTGCTGCAGTGGGGACTGCACACTTGCCTAGAACTTTGTACTCCTCCTCCAGGTAGGTGATATTGATAGAGGGATGTTTGGAATACCAGGGCTACTGCTCAGAGAATTCTTCACTAATTTTCATGGGGTCAATCCACTTCTTTCTCCCAAGAAGGCTCCAGGTAAAATGCTTTGCCCTCTGATTAACTGCAATTTTCTCTTTGTTGTCTTTCAGAAGGCTGACTGGTAACACACACCATCCAGGGAGCCCCTATATTTTTTCTGAATTTAATTTTATTTTTTTATATAGCAGGTTCTTATTATTCATCAATTTTATACACACCAGTGTATACATGTCAATCCCAATCTCCCAATTCATCCCACCCCCCCCACACCCCCGCCACTTTCCTCCTTGGTGTCCATACGTCTGTTCTTTACATCTGTCTCTATTTCTGCCCTGCAAACTGGTTCATCTGTACCATCTTTCTAGGTTCCACATATATGTGTTAATATACGATATTTGTTTTTCTCTTTCTGACTTAATTCATTCTGTATGACAGTTTCTAGATCCATCCATATCTCTACAAATGACCCAATTTCGTTCCTTTTTATGGTTAAGTAATATTCCATTGTATATATGTACCACATCTTCTTTATCCATTAGTCTGTCAATGGGCATTTAGGTTGTTTCCATGACCTGGCTATTGGAAACAGTGCTGCAATGAACATTGGGGTGCATGTTATTTTTATTTTTATTTTTTTTGCGCTACGCGGGCCTCTCACTGCTGTGGCCTCTCCCGTTGCGGAGCACAGGCTCCGGACACGCAGGTCCAGCGGCCATGGCTCACGGGCCCAGCCGCTCCGCGGCATGTGGGATCTTCCCGGACCGGGGCACGAACCCGTGTCCCCTACATCGGCAGGCGGACTCTCAACCACTGTGCCACCAGGGAAGCCCGCATGTTTCTTTTTGAATTATGGTTTTCTCTGGGTATATGCCCAGTAGTGGGATTGCTGGGTCATATGGTAATTCTATTTTTACTTTTTTAAGGAATCTCCATACTGTTCTCCATAGTGGCTGTATCAATTTACAATCCCACCAACAGGGCAAGAGGGTTCCATTTTCTCCACACCCTCTCCAGCATTTGTTGTTTGTAGATTTTCTGATGATGCCCATTCTAACTGGTGAGAGGTGATACCTCGTTGTACTTTTGATTTGCATTTCTCTAATAATTAGTAATGTTGAGCAGCTTTTCATGTGCTTCTTGGCCATCTGTATGTCTTCTTTGGAGAAATGTCTATTTAGGTCTTCTGCCCAATTTTTGATTGGGTTGTTTGCTTTTTTAATATTGAGTTGCATGAGCTGTTTATACATTTTGCAGATTGATCCTTTGTCCGTTGATTCGTTTGCAAATACTTTCTCCCATTCTGAGGGTTGTCTTTTTGTCTTGTTTTCCTTTGCTGTGCAAAAGCTTTTAAGTTTCATTTGTTTATTTTTGTTTTTATTTCCATTACTCTAGGAGGTGGATCAAAAAAGATTTTGCTGTGATTTACGTCAAAGAGTGTTCTTCCTATGTTTTCCTCCAAGAGTTTTATAGTGTCCAGTCTTACATTTAGGTCTCTAATCCATTTTGAGTTTATTTGCATGTATGGTGTTAGGGAGTGTTCTAATTTCATTCTTTTACATGTAGCTGTCCAGTTTTCCCAGCACCACTTATTGAAGAGACTGTCTTTTCTCCATTGTATATTCTTGCCTCCTTTGTCATAGATTAGCTGACCATAGGTGTGTGGGTTTACCTCTGGGCTTTCTATCCTGTTCCACTGATCTATAGTTCTGTTTTTGTGCCAGTAGCATATTGTCTTGATTACTGTAGCTTTGTAGTATAGTCTGAAGTCAGGGAGTCTGATTCCTCCAGCTCTGTTTTTTTCCCTCAAGACTGCTTTGGCTATTCAGGGTCTTTTGTGTCTCCATACAAATTTTAAGATTTTTTTGTTCTAGTTCTGTAAAAAATGCCATTGGTAATTTGATAGGGATTGCATTGAATCTGTAGATTGCTTTGGGTAGTATAGTCATTTTCACAATCTTGATTCTTCCAGTCCAAGAACATGGTATATCTGTTTGTATCATCTTTAATTTCTTTCATCACTGTCTTATAGCTTTCTGCATATAGGTCTTTTGTCTCCCTAGGTAGGTTTACTCCTAGGTATTTTATTCTTTTTGTTGCAGTGGTGAATGGGATTGTTTCCTTAATTTCTCTTTCTGATCTTTCCTTGTTAGTATATAGGAATGCAAGAGATTTCCGTGCATTAATTTTGCATCCTGCAACTTTACCAAATTCATTGATTAGCTCTAGTTGTTTTCTGGTGGCATCTTCAGGATTCTCTATGCATAGTATCAGGTCATCTGCAAACAGTGACAGTTTTACTTCCTCTTTTGCAATTTGTATTCCTTTTATTTCTTTTTCTTCTCTGATTGCCATGGCTAGGACTTCCAAAACTATGTTGAATAATAGTGGCGAGAGTGGACATCCTTGTCTTGTTCCTGATCTTAGAGGAAATGCTTTCAGTTTTTCAACATTGAGAATGATGTTTGCTGTGGGTTTGTCATATATGGCCCTTATTATGTTGAGGTAGGTTCCCTCTATGACCACTTTCTGGAGAGTTTTTTATCATAAATGGGTGTTGAATTTTGTCAAAAGCTTTTTCTGCATCTATTGAGATGATCATATGGTTTTTATTCTTCAGTTTGTTAATATGGTTTATCACATTGATTGGTTTGCCTATATTGAAGAATCCTTGCATCCCTGGAATAAATCCCACTTGATCATGGTGTATGATCCTTTTAATGTGTTATTGGATTCTGTTTGTTAGTATTTTGTTGAGGATTTTTGCATCTATATTCATCAGTGATATTGGTCTGTAACTTTCTTTTTTTGTAGTATCTTTGTCTGGTTTTGGTGTCAGGGTGATGGTGGCCTCATAGAATGAGTTTGGGAGTGTTCCTTCCTCTGCAATTTTTTGGAAGAGTTTGAGAAGGATGGGTGTTAGCTTTTCTCTAAATATTTGATAGAATTCACCTGTGAAGCCATCTGGTCCTGGACTTCTGTTTGTTGGAAGATTTTTTTTTTTTTTTTTCCGGTACGCGGGCCTCTCATCGCTGTGGCCTCTCCTGCTGCGGAGCACAGGCTCCGGACGCGCAGGCTCAGCAGCCATGGCCCACGGGCCCAGCCGCTCCGCGGCATGTGGGATCCTCCCAGACCAGGGCACGAACCTGTGTCCCCTGCATCGGCAGGCGGACTCTCAACCACTGCGCCACCAGGGAAGCCCTGTTGGAAGATTTTTAATCACAGTTTCAATTTCATCAGTTGTGATTTGTCTGTCATATTTTCTATTTCTTTCTGGTTCAGTCTTGGAAGGTTATACCTTTCTAAGAATTTGTCCATTTCGTCCAGGCTGTCCATTTTATTGGCATAGAGTTGCTTGTAGTAGTCTCTTAGGATGCTTTGTATTTCTGCGTGTCTGTTGTAACTTCTCCTTTTTCATTTCTAACTTTATTGATTTGATCCTCTCCTTTTTTTTGATGAGTCTGGTTAATGGTTTATCAATTTTGTTTATCTTCTCAAAGAACCAGGTTTTAGTTTTATTGATCTTCGCTATTGTTTTCTTTGTTTCTATTTCATTTATTTCTGCTCTGATCTTTATGATTTCTTTCCTTCTACTAACTTTGGGTTTTGTTTGCTCTTCTTTCTCTAGTTCCTTTAGGTGTAAAGTTAGATTGTTTATTTGAGATATTTCTTGTTTCTTGAGGTAGGCTTGTATTGCTATAAACTTCCCTCTTAGAACTGCTTTTGCTGCATCCCATAGGTTTTGGATCATCATGTTTTCATTATAATTTGTCTAGGTATTTTTTGATTTCCACTTTGATTTCTTCAGTGATCTCTTGGTTATTTAGTAACGTTTAGCCTCCATGTGTGTGTTTTTTACGTTTTTTACCCTGTAATTGATTTCTAATCTCATAGCATTGTGGTCAGAAAAGATGTTTGATATGATTTCAATTTTCTTAAATTTACTGAGGCTCGATTTATGACCCATGATGTAATCTATTCTGGAGAATGTTCCGTGTGCACTTGAGAAGAAAGTGTAATCTGATGTTTTTGGATGGAATGTCCTATAAATATCAATTAAATCTATCTGGTCTATTGTGTCATTTAAAGCTTGTGTTTCCTTATTAATTTTCTGTTTGGATGATCTGTCCATTGGTGTAAGTGAGGTGTTAAAGTCCCCCATTATTATTGTGTTGCTGTCGATTTCCTCTTTTATAGTTGTTAGCACTTGCCTTATGTATTGAGGTGTTCCTATGTTGGGTGCATATAAATTTTTAACTGTTTTATCTTCTTCTTCGATTGATCCCTTGATCATTATGTAGTGTCCTTCCTTGTCTCTTGTAACATCCTTTATTTTAAAGTCTATTGTATCTGATATGAGTATTGCTACTCCAGCTTTCTTTTGATTTCCATTTGCATGGAATATCTTTTTCCATCCCCTAACTTTCAGTCTGTATGTGTCCCTAGGTCTGAAGTGGGTCTGTTGTAGACAGCATATATATGGGTCTTGTTTTTGTATCCATTCAGCGAGCTTGTTTCTTTTGGTTGGAGCATTTAATCCATTCACATTTAAGGCAATTATCGATGTGTACGTTCCTATTACCATTTTCTGAATTGTTATGTGTTTGTTTTTGTAGGTCCTTTTCCTCTCTTGTGTTTCCCACTTAGAGAAGTTCCTTTAGCATTTGTTGTAGAGCTGGTTTGGTGGTGCTGAATTCTCTTAGCTTTTGCTTGTCTGTAAAGCTTTTGATTTCTCCATCGAATCTGAATGAGATCCTTGCCTGGTAGAGTAATCTTGGTTGTAGGTTCTTCCCTTTCATCACTTTAAATATATCATGCCACTCCCTTCTGGCTTGTCGAGTTTCTGCTGAGAAATCAGCTGTTAACCTTATGGGAGTTCCCTTGTATGTTATTTGTCGTTTTTCCCTTGTTGCTTTCAATAATTTTTCTTTGTCTTTAATTTCTGTCAATTTGATTACTATGTGTCTTGGCATGTTTCTCCTTGGGTTTATCCTGCCTGGGACTCTTCTGTGCTTCCCAGACTTGGGTGGCTATTTCCTTTCCCATGTTAGAGATGTTTTTGACTATAATCTCTTCAAATATTTTCTTGGGTCCTTTCTCTCTCTCTTCTCCTTCTGGGACCCCGATAATGCGAATGTTGTTGCATTTAATGTTGTCCCAGAGGTCTCTTAAGCTGTCTTCATTTCTTTTCACTCTTTTTCTTTATTCTGTTCCTCAGCAGTGAATTCCACCATTCTGTCTTCCATGTCACTTATCCGTTCTTCTGCCTCAGTTATTCTGCTATTGATTCCTTCGAGTGTATTTTTCATTTCAGTTATTGTATTGCTCATCTCTGTTTGTTTGTTCTTTAATTCTTCTAGGTGTTTGTTCTTTAATTCTTCTAGGTCTTTGTTAAACATTTCTTGCATCTTCTCGATCTTTGCCTCCATTCTTTTTCCGAAGTCCTGGATCATCTTCACTATCACTATTCTGAATTCTTTTTCTGGAAGGTTTCCTATCTCCACTTCATTTAGTTGTTTTTCTAGGGTTTTATCTTGTTCCTTCATCTGGTACCTAGCCCTGTGCCTCTTCATCTTGTCTATCTTTCTGTGAATGTGGTTTTTGTTCCATAGGCTGCAGGATTGTAGTTCTTCTTGCTTTTGCTGTCTGCCCTCTGGTGGATGAGGCTATCTAAGAGGCTTGTGCAAGTTCCTGATGGGAGGGACTGGTGGTGGGCAAAGCTGAGTGTTGCTCTGGCGGGCAGAGCTCAGTAAAACTTTAATTCACTTGTCTGCTGATGGGTGGAGCTGGGTTCCCTCCTTCTGGGTTGTTTGGCCTGAGGCGACCCAACACTGGAGCCTACCCGGCTCTCTGGTGGGGCCAATGGCAGACTCTGGGAGGGCTCACGCCAAGGAGCACATCCCAGTACTTCTGCTGCCAGTGTCTTTGTCCTCACAGTGAGCCACATTCACTCCCCGCCTCTGTAGGAGACCCTCCAACACTAGCAGGTAGGTCTGCTTCAGTCTCCTATGGGGTCACTGCTCCTGGGTCCCGATGTGCACACTACTTTTTGTGTGCCCTCCAAGAGTGGAGTCTCTGTTTCCCCCAGTCCTATCAAAGTCCTGCAATCAAATCCCACTAGCCTTCAAAGTCTGATTCTCTAGGAATTCCTCCTCCCATTGCCAGACCCCCAGGTTGGAAAGCCTGACGTGAGGCTCAGAACCTTCACGCCAGTGGGTGGACTTCTGTGGTATAAGTGTTCTCCAGCTTGTGAGTCACCCACCCAGCGGTTATGGGATTTGATTTGATTGTGATTGCAGCCCTCCTTCCGTCTCACTGCAACTTCTCCTTTGTCTTTGGATGTGGGGTATCTTTTTTGTTGAGTTCCAGTGCCTTCCTATCGATGACTGTTCAGCAGTTAGTTGTGATTCCGGTGATCTCGCAAGAGGGAGTGAGCGCATGTCCTTCTACTCTGCCATCTTGAACCAATCTCCTCAAGGACTTTCTTGATGTACACATTCTATAAGCTTTAGCACCTATGCAGATTTGTGTAACCACCATCACTATCAGGATAGAGTCAGATATAGAACACTTTCATCACCCCAAAAAACTCCTTCACACTGCTCCTCACACACCCCTAATCCCTGGAAACAACCAATATGTTCCTTGTTCCTCCCATTCTGTCTTTTCCAGAATGCCATATAAATGAAATCACACAGTATGCAACCTTTTGAGACTGACTTCTTTCACTGAGCATAATGCTACTGAAATTCATCTATGTTGTATGCTGGGTCATATGGTAAGGGTATAAAAACCTTCATAAAAAAACCACCAAACTATTTTCCAGATTGGCTATACAATTTTGCAATTCAACCAACAATGTAGTTCTAGGAACTTTTTTTGTGGATTTCTTGGGATTTCCTACATGGTCAATGATGTTGTCTGCAAATTAGAACAGTTTTATTACAACTTTTAAGTGTTTAGTTCTTTTTTGTTTTTTTTAAGAAATTTTTTTTAAGGAATTCCAAATTGATGCTGAACAGGAATGGTGAAAGTGGCCATCCTTGCCTTGTTCCCAGACTTAAGGGGAAAGTATTCAGTCTTTCTCTATTAAGAATGATGTTAGTGCAGAGTTTTGTTCTTTATCACGTTAAGGTAGCTGCCTGATACTCCTAGATTAAGAGTTTTTATCGGAAATAGATATTGAATTTCATCAATTGCTTTTTCTGAATCAACTGATAACATCATGTGATTTTTCTTGTTTAGTCTTTCAATATGGTGTATTACACTGATTGATTTTCAAATGCCTTGCATCCCAGGGCTATTCCCCACCTGGTCGTAGTTTATTATTTTTATAAATTGCTGGATTCAATTTGCTAATATTTTGTGGAGGATTTTTCCATCTATGTTTATGAGGGACATTGGTCTGTAGTTTTCTTTTATTATACTATCTTTGTCCAGTTTTGGCATAAAGATAATGCTGGTTTCAAAAAATGAGTTGTGTCACCTCCTCCTCTATTTTTGGGAAAAGACTATGTAGAATTGGTGGTATTTTCCCATAAATTGTTTGGTAGAATTCTTCAGAGTTCTATCTGGACCTGTCTTTGGGTTTTGGTTTGCGGGGGAGGGTAAATTTTAACCATAAATTAAATGTATTTAAAGGATACAGGATCATTCAAGTAATTTATTTCTTCCTGGGTGAGTTCTGATTTGTCCTAAAAGAAACAACATTTCTTTCCATTTCATCTAAATTGTTGAATTTATGTGCACAGAGCTGTTTGTAGTACTTGCTTCTCATATGTTCGATGTCTGGGGGATCTGCAGTGATATATCCTCTTTCACTCCTAATACTGACAATTTGTGGCTTCTAATTTGCTTGTCCATCTAGCTAGAGGTTTATCAGTTTTACTGCTATTTTTAAAGAACCAGCTTTTGACGTCATTGGTTTTCTCCATTAGTTTTGTTTTCAAATTCATTGGTATCTACTCTTTATTATGTCTTTCCTTCTTCTTTAGATTTATTTTGCTCTTCTTTTTCTAGTTCCTTTACGTGAAAGCTTAGATTGTTCATTACAGATCTTTTCTTTTTGAACATGAGCATTTAGCCTTTATATTTCCTGCTGAGCCCGGCTTTGTCTTCTTCACATGAATTGTGATACGTTGTATTTTCATTTTTATTCACCTCAAAATACCTTCAACTTTCCCTGACACTTCCTCTTTGGTCTACGGATTACTTAGAAGCACATTGTTTAATTTCCTAGTATTTGGAGATTTAACAGTTATCTTTCTGTTATTGATTTCTTGTTAAATTCCACTATGATAAAATAACATACCTTGAATTATTTCAATTCTTGTAATTGCTTTTAGGTTTCCTTTATGTCTCAGGATATCTGCTATCTTTGTGAATGTTCTCTGAGGATTTGAAAGGAATGTATAGTTTGCTATTTGGAGGAAGAACTTTTTATAAATGTCAGTTAGATCTAGTTGCTTGATGGTATTGTTCAATTTTTCTATATCCTTACTGCTTTTCTATCTACTTTTTCTATCAATTACTGACAGAGTGGTTGAATTCCCAACTATAATCATCCATTTCTCCTTTTAGTTCTATTTGAAGATCTGTTGTTAGGCACATACATGTTTAACATACTCTTTTTTAAAAAAAAATTATTTTGATAAGAACTGTTTAAAATGAGATCATCCTCTTAACAAAATTTAAAGTGTACTATACAGTATTGTTATCTATAGGTACAAAGTTGTACATCAAATCTCTAGAATTTACTCATCTTGCATTACTGAAATTTTACACACCCATTTCCTCATTCCTCCAGCCCCTGGCAACCACTGTTCTGTTGTTTGCCTCCATAACTTTGACTATTTTAAATAATTCATATAAGTGAAATCCTGCAGTATTCATCCTTCTGTGACTGGTTTATTTCACGTAGCATAATATCCTCAGGGCTCATCTATGTTGTTGCATATTGCACAATTTCTTTCTTATTTAAGGTTTAATAATATTCCACTGAATGTATACACCACATTTTCTTTATCCATTCATCTATCAACAGACACTTAGACTGTTTCATACTGATAATATTGCCTATTGTGAACAGTGCTGCAAGGAACACGGGAGTGCCAATATCTTTTCAAGATCCTACTTTCAGTTCTTTTGGATAAAAACCCAGAAGTGGGATTTCTAGCTCATATGGTAGTTCTATTTTTAATTTTTTGAGGAACCTTCATACTGTTTTCCATGGCAGCTGCATCATTTTACATTCCCACCAATGGTGTACAAGAATCGCAACTTCTCCCCATGCTCGCCAACGCTTGTTATCTTTTGTTTTTCTAATAACAGCTATCCTACCAGGTATGAAGTGCGATATCTTATTGTGGTTTTTGATTTGCATTTTCTGATGATTAGTGATGTTGAGCATCTTTTCATAGACCTGCTGGCTATTTGGTTTTTGTTTTTTTTTTTTTGGTACGTGGGCCTCTCACTGTTGTGGCCTCTCCCGTTGCGGAGCACAGGCTCCGGACGCGCAGGCTCAGCGGCCATGGCTCACGGGCCCAGCCGCTCCGCGGCATGTGGGATCTTCCCGGACCAGGGCACGAACCCGTGTCCCCTGCGTCGGCAGGCGGACTCTCAACCACTGCGCCACCAGGGAAGCCCTGGCTATTTGTATATATTCTTTGCAGAAATGTCTATTCAAGTCTCAAACTGTTCAGTTATTCAGTTACTAGTTTGTTTCTTTGTTTGCTATTAAGTTACAGGAGTTCCTTACATATTTTGGAAATTAACTCCTTATCAGACACATATGTGATTTACAAATATTTTCTTCAGTTCTGTGGTTGCCTTTTTACTCTGTTGATTGTTTCTTTCACTGTGCAGAAGCTTTTTAGTCTGGTGTAGTCCTACTTGTGTAATTTCGCTTTTGTTGTCTGTGCTTTGGGTGTCATTTCCAATGATAATCACTGAAATCATTCAATGACTATCATTGCCAAGACCAACGTCATAAAGCTTTGCCTCTGTTTTCTTCTAAGAGTTTTGTAGTTTCAGGTCTTATATCTAAGCCTTTATTCCAATTTGAGTTGATTTTTCTGTATAGTGTAAGAGATAAATAGACTTTTTAATGACATATTGGGGAATTTACCCATTTACTTTTATGTAATGTTCTTTATCCTCAGTAATTTTCTTTGCTCTAAAGTCTACTTTTTCTGACATTGATATGTCCACTCCAGCTTTCTCTCTTTTTTTCCAGCCCTGATTAATCCCTTCTATGTAATATTAGCTTCCATTTATTTATTTGTTTTTTATTTGCATGGCATATTTTTTACCTTTTAACCTACTCATATCATTATATTTAAAATGTATTACTTGTAGGCAACATATCCTTTGGTCCTTTTTAAAAAATCCATTCTAACCATCTCTGTTATTCATTTGGTATGTTTATTTATATTTGGTGTAGTTATTTATATGTTGGAATTTAGATCTACCATTTTATTATTTGTTTTATGTTTCTACTCTCATTCTGTTCCTCTGTTTTCCTTTCCTACTTTCATTTGGACTATCTGAATGCTTTTAGTAATATTTATTTATATAAATAGTATAATTCTATTTGATCTATTGAGTTTTTACTATATGTCTTTGTACAGTGCTTTTAGTTATTGTTCTAAGCATTTCAGCATACATATTTAACTTCACAGTCTACTTAGACTTAATATTTTACTGCTCCAAGTGACCAACCTTACCACCACATTGGTTTCTTTACCCTCCTCTATTTATGCCATATGTATTACATGTATATACACTGAAAACTCCATCAATGCTAGATCTGTTTTCCATCATCATACATATTTTAAAGAACTTAAGAGAAGAATGGTTAATTACATTTACCCAGATATTTATCATTATTGCTTTTCTTTCCTTCCTGATGTCCCAAGTTTTCCTCTGGTATTATTTTCTGTCCTTCAACATTTCTTTTAGAGCAGGGCTTCTGGAAGTGAATATTTTTGCTTTCTTTTATCTGAAAATGTCATTATTTCACCTTCTTATCTGAAGGATATATTCACTGGATATTTTAAAAATACTTCATTCTGGGCTTTGTGGTTTCTAATGACAAATCTGCAGTCTTTTCTACTTGTTCTATTATACGTTGTTTTTCTCTAAATGCTTTTAAGATTTTTCTCTTTTTAGTTTTCAGGAATTTACAATGTATCTGAGCATAGATTTCTTTCCATTTATCTTGATTAGGATTTGCTGGGCTTCTTGAATCTGAAAGTTTATGTCTTTTACCAAATTTAGGAACTTTCTGGTCATTATTTCTTCAAACGTTTTTTCAAATCACACTAGAACTTTAATGACACAAATGTTAGACATCTTTGGTATTGACCCACACACCGTGAGGCTCTGAGTTTTTGTTTTTGTTTTTTTTTCAATCTTTTATTCTCTGTTGTTGAGATTGGATAATTTCTATTGATCTATCTCCAAGTCCACTGACTTTTCTATTATCTCCATTCAGTTATTGAGCCCATCCGTAAACGTTTAATTTGGGTTATTACATATTTCAGTTCAAAAACCCTACCTTGGTTCTACATTATACCCTCTATTCCTTTCCACTCTACTTTCCCATTCTTTTCAAGAGTGTTTATCCACAGTTCTTGGACCATAATTATAATCGTTGATTTAAAGCCTGTCTAATATATCCAGCATGTGACACCTCAGCATTGGCAACTGTTGACTATCTGTCCCCATACAAATTGAGGTTACCCTCCTCCTTCATACGTTGAAGAATTTTGAGTAATATTAATCATTGTGTCATGAAACTCTGATTCTTTGAATCCTAAGGAAGATGCTGATTTTTTTCTTTTCCTTTTAAGAAGGTGATCCATTTGGTTAAGTTCCAACTGCCATTTCCAAATCACCTCCTGTCAGGTGTGATGTGAATGTCAGTGCGCTCAAAGCTTGTGCAATGCTATCTGGATCGGTCCCATGTGTGTGCCATCCAGTGGTCAATCTGAGACCCCTGTGGTGGTCTAGTTCACATTTCAGCTCTCAAAGCGTCTGGAATGCTACTTAGGGTCAGATCCACACACGCACAGCTCCGAAGCGAGCCGCAGTTCATACAGTATTTTACGTGACAGCTCTCCCGAGCTCCCTCCTCTGTGTGATTGTCCCAACACTTTCCAGTTCCCTGGGGCCCCCTTTCATGGCCCTTCTGCCAGAGCCTGGGGCTTCAGTTTCCTTGCTCAGCTGCGTACTTTCAGCAACTGTGTCTCAGTCTGGTGCCAAGTGGTGGGAGGACAGAGAGAGGAAGAAAGCAGTAGGAATTCACCCCACACTCCTGGGACTACAGTTCCTCTCATCAGAGAGAGGGATTCCCCTACCTGCACAGTCTTAGATGGCTGTCCAGCACCTCCTGCTGCTGCCTCTGCAGGACTGACTGCAGGTTGGACGGGAGAGAACGAAAAAAGAGGAAAAACTCACTCTGAACATAGGAGTCCGTTCTCCTGGTCCTCAGGCCGGAAAGTGAGGACTTTGATCCTGAAGATCTTTTGTGCATATCAGTGTGTCCTACTGGGCTCTGGGCTACCTCTGTGCCATGTGATACTAGAGAGGGGGACACAGGAAACTCACGACCAGTTTGGTGGTACTTCTAATTCTCATCTCCTTCCCCAAGCAGCCCTGCTACCACGTACTTTTCAGAGTCCTAAGAGCTGCTCCACGTCCTCTGTCCAGGGCTCCTGCTACAGTCAGTGGGAAAGCCAGGGTGGAGGGTACTTATCCCACCCTGCTCAGAAGTGGACTCTTCTTTGTGTTGTAATTACTTTTCATTGTTTAAATAACAATAATAAATAAATGATAAATACGTGCTGTTAATAATAGAAGCAAATACGTTAACGTTGGTCTTTGTTTTCCTTTTATAGGGACTTTCTTTTATTTTAGGATGTATTTAATTGAGTTCTTTTAAAAAAGTTCAGCCTCAAAAAGGTATCCTTTCAGTGCATCTATTTGCCAACATACCAAACAACTCCCCCTGCCCACCTCTGTGAAAATAGTAGACAGACATGTTAACTAGAATTTACCTCCTTTTTTTGGTCCTGGCCTCTTTGGCATAACATTTGCTTTAGACTCACTAATGAGCAGCTGAAGTGATTGACGTGGGTGCTGTCCTCTCATTCGCCAAGTCCATGCTCTGGCACGAGGACTAATGAGCTTTGTTATCAGTGTCAGAGGGACCAGGAGAAATGAGGCATGCACGCTACCCACACACCAGATCATTAGCAACAGATGTAATTACTGCCTGCCCTGCTTCCCTCTCTGACCCTCCCTCTTTCATCTACGCCTCCCAGAGAGAAGCAATGGGTGCTTCAAAGACTCCCCCCGCAGCCTTGGCTGAGGCCATTACAACTGAGACACACTGAGATTTTTACTCAAGTACGTCCAGTCCTCCTACTTTTACTTCACACTGTTGGCACTTGTGGTCCCCAGAGGCGTGTCCCTCAAATTGGTTCATATCTGAGCCCGAGTAGCTTCTGTCCTCTATCCACTCACAAAACTGCACCAAAAGCAAAACTCTCAAACGTTACCTCCCAGCAATTATACCCCCAGCCATAAATAACTTGACCCCTAAAGTCTAATGGCCTCCTCACCGGGGGATGCCACCCGATGGTTCCATTAAAAAGAGCTCTATGAAGGCAGTGCTCACATCACACGTCAGATGGTGCCTATCACACAGTATGATGTAGCTACAGCAGTTTCGTCATAACGGGACCGCCAAAGGCACCGTTGAACAGGAGCTGTTAGTGGATCGCATGATGAGCGGGCAAGGTGTATGTACAACCTACTCTATTCCCGAGTGGAAGCTCAAAGTCCCATCTGCAGCATGCGTACATTTGTTGGACAAGGTTTATGTAGAGGGGATAGACTTGCCTGCTCGGCCCAAATGAGGATTTTAATTCTGGCTACTGGCAACAGCGCGTGGGTGGGGAAAATGAGGAAAGAATGAAGGGCCACTCAGCTCAAACTGCTTTACGTGGAGGCCCCCATGTTGCGAGTGGGGAGTCACCACAACATCTTCCTTAAGCGTATGCGGTGACTGCCCTTCCTTCTGTGTGATCCCCCCGTGACCCTTGAAGGGCAGACTCAGGTGAGGTGGGGGACGATGATGTGACCTGGGGTGGGGAATGGGGCCCCGGGGTGTCCCCTCAGTGAGTGACATGCTGTGCCTGGCGGGCCCTGAGCAGTGGGACGCCCAGAGGAGCTCCCCCAGCCACCTGAGAAGGCACAGCTCCCACTGTCCACCCCGGGCCTGGGAATCGTCACAACCGAGTTATCGGTGTGGACACCTCTGAGAGGTATTCAGAGCACCAAGGCCACTGGCAACGTCTGAAATGCAACATTCAACACCATCGTTTACTGAAACAATGAGAAATTATAAAGTGAGTAGAATCTGATTGCTAAGTCAAACTCAGGATAGAAAACTCAGCTGAAACTACACACACACACACACACACACACACACACACACAGTTATAGAGAGAGAACGAGAGAGCTGGCAAGGATGTATAAAGTATTTTCTCATATCTGGGCAAAGAGCAGCGTGCAATATAGAGATGGGAATGGGTGACTGATGAGCTCTTTCATAAGGTTTATTTAAATCTGTAGCCCTAGATCAATAGTTTCCATAACACCAGGGATGTACATTTACCATCTAAAAACTGCAAAGCCTGCAAATTATAACACCAGAGTCAATATACCAGGAAAAGTACAAGTCAAACTCCTTTTTAAGAGTTAAGTGTTTCTGAACTGTTGATATAACATAATTCTAAATTTATAAAATTTATCAGCAAAAGTTATCTGTATGCTCCTTTACAAAAAAGAATCATGGTACATTTTTTCTTCCACATTTTAACTTTTCTTCTTTTCCTTGCTGATACAATCACTGCCATACCAAGTTTTCAAATTTTTATCGTCCTTTTGTTTTTCTGCTAATGTCTTTTTCAAGTACCACAAACACTGATGAAAGAGACTGTTCTCTTAATAATCTGTTCAGATTAGTAAATGTTTGTTAGTTTTTAAAAATCAGCATGTCTACCACATTCATATTTTTAAATAAGGGAGTCAATTCTTATAGGAATAGCAAAACTGTCCTCTTTAAAGTTCCACACCCCAGAAAATGCTTGTTTGAAGACCAAACAACTGATGAAGACCCCAATCCCAATGTGATACAATATACTATTACTTTGTGTTAGAATCTAACATATTCTTGCTGCTATAGCGTAAAGATGTGTGTACTTTTGCAAGTATTTAAAATTTCACGTTCTTGTATTATACTATTTACCTTTTATCCCTTCCTCCCCCCACCAACTCAAACTAGTCTCAAGAAAGAAAGAAAGAAAGAAAAATTCCCTGGCAACAAAGCTCCTTTTGATCAATCAGCTTTGGGGCACAAAGTGGTCCGGAAAAAGTGTTAGTCTTTTCAGCACTGGGCTTGCAGCAGTGGAAGTGCCAGGATTTCTGTCTCCCGAGCTGTCCTGGGCTGGTCACCTGGGAGCTGGGTGGTCCAGACGGCTGGTCCAGTATTTTCCAAATTCTGGCCCTACCTCTGTGCTTGACCAGACAATGATGTCACCAGTTCACAATAAAAAGAAGGAAAAATTAGGACGCCATGGAAAATTGTTCACTGAAAGCTGCCTTTTACCATGCTGTTCTTTCCTCTTGTTTGCGTGTGTGTGTTCGTGTGTATACGTATGTGTGAGATGTCCTCGCTTTTCATGTTAAATGTCCTCTCTTTTATGATGATAATAGACGATAGTTTTTTAAAAAAGTACTTTCTTGCCAGAACTAAAAGTTGGTGATCTTAAGTTGGTCTACACAAATCTCACTGAAATGCTTTTGGTCTCTGTGAGAGCCGTCAGATTAGATTTCAGATTGACGGGAGGAAGGACATAGATTAAGCTGACAGTCCTAAGTTGACAGTCCTAACACACAGCCTGCAGCCATCCCACACCCCATTTGTGAGGCCCGGGATTTTGAAAGCAAAGTGTTACTGACGCTGATATCTTCTTGATTCATAAAAGGCATGATTTTCAGCTACTTAATCAGCATGTACTAATCAATTTTTTTTTACTAGATCGCCTCATTGTTTTCCCTTGAGCTTTGTCTTCTTCATTTTGTCTTTCTCTGATTTTAAAAAACTGGACTTTCATCTTTCAGTTTCCAAGATTAACATTTCTAAGTCACCGGTGTATAAGTTTTAATGTTCTCTACTTTTTTAGCGCTCTATATTTCATAATCCAGAGCTGTTGATGTTTTGAATCCAATACAGGATTCTCACTACTTTCCTTCTTAGTATCACCGTTTTCACTACATCCTAGAAGCCAACTATGTCTGACTTGAGAAAACTAAAACAAAACCAGCAAGACAACTGGAGCATAGGGCAATCAACAAGTTGTCTAAGTGAGGTACACCTTGGGCCCCAAATATCCAACTGTCAAGCTATGGTCAACCCCCTGGGTGGCCAGTGTATGTTCCAGTGTCTTTCCCACCGTCCTTCATTCATCCTTAAGGACAACCAAATACTATCATGTTCCCCTTTCCTCTTCTTGCACCGTTTACACTTTTGTGATAATGGTACCCACTTGTGTGCACACGCCCCAATCATCTTTAACCACTTTCCTCTCACTTCTAATGCCCACCTAGTACTTCAGAAGTTTTCTCCCTTCCCTCCTCCTATTAATAACAATATCTACACTTTATTGAGTGCCTGTACGTACCAAGCATTATCAAGGGGGCTGTAATATGCCATTTCATTTATTTGTCACAAGAACCTTATGAAATAAATACTATTATCTCCATGTTATACATGAAATCCAGGAGAGTTAGGGTCCCAGTCAATAAACAGGTTTACTAACAGATGATCGTAATGACTATGATATTGATAGAATTATATCAAGGGAAAGGGAAAAGGTTTTAAGCAAAATTTGACAAAGGAACAATATGCTTCTTTTTGTTTTTTTTGCGGTACGCGGGGTCTCTCACTGCTGTGGACTCTCCCGTTGCGGAGCACAGGCTCCGGACGCGCAGGCTCAGCGGTCATGGCTCACGGGCCCAGCCGCTCCGCGGCATGTGGGATCTTCCCGGACCGGGGCACAAACCCGTGCCCCCTGCATCGGCAGGCGGACTCTCAACCACTGCGCCACCAGGGAAGCCCAACAATATATGCTTCTTTTAATAGCTCTCAAAAGTACTTAGATTAAGCTGCAATTTCCACACCTGTCGTAGGTCAGTCCCTCGAATTATAAACTTATTTATGCATTCACATTGAAGATGGCTAACAACTATTTTTAATTCTATGTTTCTGTTTTAGTGTTTAATGTCTTCTATTCTCCACAGCCATCTGTAGTCCTTTTATTTCATGAACTGAATTGTGTGGTTTGGCCTGAGTACATAACCACCGCTGAGCACAGCTTCTGGAGAAAGTGAATTCCTGGAAGGGTGCAGCGTGATGAAACGGCAGGGTCTCTGATGGACTCAGGAGACCCATCAGTCTGTCAGTCAAATGCGGAAGAGCTGACTTAGATGACTGTGGCTCATTCCAGCTTTGGCTTTTCAGTTCCAAACAGCTGACTTATCAATTTCTTTGGGGAAACCAGTCATGTGTAAACCATTAAAAGGAAATCTGGATTCTAAATTCACATCTTGGGTCTGAGTTTCCTTTGGCTGCTTCTAGAAAGGAGTGCTTGCCAGGGCTCCAACCTTTACCCTCCTCTCTGCCCTGCTAAATCCCCATCAGAGGCACTCCCATCCACCATCCCGGTTGTAACTCTCAGCTCTATAGACGTGATGGGGGCCAACTCTCCCTCTCTCTGGTCCTGAAACTCTCCCTGACCCCCCGACTCATCTCTCTCTCCTCTGTCCTTAACAGACAACTCCATCTGCATGTCCCCAGTGCCTCAAACTCAACACGTCCAAAACAGAATTTGTGATCTTTCCCATAAATCCTGCTACCTCTGATATCTCCTAGTCTGGATGATAGCACCATCATCGAGGTAGACACACCGTGAATGGAAGATTCCTGTTTTCTCTTCATTGACCATCTGCCCCACTCCGTCGTATAAAGAGTCAATAAAGCCAGTCTACTCACTGTCTGGATGTCTCTAAATCTGTTCCTTCTCTTCTGCTTTGTTGTTAGCCAGATTTCTGCCTTGTTGGACCACCAGAACATCCTCCTGCTGTCTTCTTCCATCCACTCTAAGCATGACTACCAGAATACTCTTCCTGTCTGATACTCCTGTATTTATCTAATATGCCTGGTTTCATCCACTTGAACATAGGGATGTAATCAATATCAAATACTCTAAATACGTTGATACCAATGACATCCCTAATTTCAAGTAGATAAAACCAAAGATGTTACATAAACACAACTGATAAAATTTTATCATATCAGAAGGATATCCCTCTAGAATAACATATCAGAGTTGAAGAACAAATCGTTTTTCTCTTATCCCAGCAGGAAAAATATCTCAGGAAGGCTAGAAGAATTTGGTCACGGGAGCAATTAAATGCCAACAGGAAATAAAGAGCACTGGCATTTATTGAGCAGCTACTACATGGCAGGTACTATATATCAGGTACTTTATGCAGGTAACCGTAATCAATACAACCCTGAGGGATAATCCTCATTTAAAGAGCTAAAACTAAGTAATCTGTTCTATGTCTCCTAGTAAGTAAGTGGTACATCCAGGATTCAAATGGGGTTCTGATCAGTATTCCAAACCTCTACACTCATCACCATCCCACATCCCCTCTTACCAAGAAAATGCTGAAGCTTACAGGAGCAATGAGTGACTAAAAGATTCACATACACGGTATAACTGTTTACATTTAATTCAACCACAATACTTCCTTTCTTGCTGAAATTTCAAATTTCAAGAACATAAGATTTGTATGTTGATTGAAGGAGGAACTAGGTAGAGATGAGAAACTATTTGATGATAAGGAAATTCAACTGGCAGCATAGGTAAGATTTCAGAGATCCCTTCCATTTCCTGTGTCTGAGGTCAAGAGTCACTTTTCCACATAAAAACCCACCATTTTTTTTTTAGCAGCCTGATAAGATATATGTATCAGCACCTATTTTATACTTAGCACTAGGTGAGGTGCCATGAGGAACAAAAGGAAAATAAAGACATGGTACTGTCCACCTCCAAGTAAATGATCAACTCAGGGATGCCAAGATAAACATGTAGTAATTGATAAAGTCAGCAACTGCTATCCCAGTACCTGACACTATATATTACATACAACTTTACCATGTAGTCAACCTAAACAATAATAGTTCCAAATATAAAAGGATTTGACACATTAAAACCACACAAATGGGTACATTACACCATAATAAAGGAGATTCTACATCATAAAGACCTGAAAAGTAGTCCTTTCTAAGCCTGACATATGAATATTAATTAATAATCCATCTGAAGAACTGATGTGACTTGAAAAGTTTATTCCCTAAAGCAGATACTCTCCCTTGCATAATTTCCAGTGCTGTTAACTCAACTAGAAAACCCTCTCTTCTTGAATGGAGGAGAAGTACATTTCATACTACTCGCTGTTTCAATTATTAACATGCTGAATTAGCATGCTGTGAATTGCTAAGGTTTTATTTTTATCAGATTAGAAAGAATACAACATTTCTAAATGAAATCAACATGTAACACTGAGTTCCCTATTACAAGAAGTTGTGCCACTTATAACAATTACTTTAATAGCACTTGATTAATGAAGTTAAGGGTTATACAAATGAAACTTTTTGATGTCATAATAAAGTCCATGAGAACAGAGACAACATTTTTTTTCAATTGGGGATAAGAGTTATTACTCTCCTCATGTTTCCATCTGAAAGAACTTCCTTTAGAATAAAGATCCGGGTGTGTACATGGGTCCCCCTCACTCCCACCCCTGGGAGGCAGTGACTTTTGTGACTGGGGGGTCAAGGGAGAAGGATCAACTTAGAAGGGATAAGTGACCAAAAGTCACACTAAAGGAATGTAGAACAATTAGGATTTTGTCTAATTCCACAGCCTTAAGACTTCTGACAGTCTACCTTCCAGAGCCCCTAATTTTATTCTCCTTCTTTTAAAGTTTTGCTTTTCCTGCAAAAACTTTTGTTTCCACTGCTCAATAAACCCCATTTTCTAAATATGGTGGGCTTGTGATAAAGGGTGAATTTTTAAAGAAAAGTCTTTTTTAATCTCTTAAATCCCTCAAATTATTTCCCCTCTAGATTTGCCCAAAGGGTCATATTTTTGAAACCTTTACAAACCATCAGTAGTATCAATCACATGTCACTTTTGAGCAAAGCCCTTTGCTAAGCAACTAGCTTCGTTTGATAATATTAGTGATGCAAGGGAGGCCCTGCAATACTGTGTCTGCCGTTAATCTCTAAGCATCAGGCTTCGCATCCAACAGAAGTCATTTACTGTGGAGCCTGTCACAGGATGTAATGACTCACACTAGTTGGAACTTGCCATTCCTCCCCTTCAAGAGGGCTTCCAAACTCGTAAAAAGCTTGTGAAATAGTAAATTAAACGGCAACTTTCTTGACTTTTCATTTCATCTTTAAGATGTTAATTTTGCATGTAAAATACTCTAAAGTGACTTAATAATGAAGATTTTGCAATATCATAATCTGACACACAAGGACTAAATCCCCGAAATAAAAGAGATTCGAATTTTACTACTTGATGAAGGGAAACAAATTAGCATGGAATCGCACGAAAGAAAGATGCCTTCTCATAAGGATGAATAAATATGATTTCCAAGTTTTAAAGTAAGGCTCTCTTACAGCCTGCAAGACAGCAAAGGTAGCAAATCCTGCCAGTAACAAGTGGACTGTATTACAGAGTATCCAATTCTATGAAAACTCTGACTCATTAATGAATTTGAAAACTGTTTCAATTAGCAAGGCATGCCTGAGATTTGAAGCTACGTTAGTAACTTGTCACCAAAGAAATGAAGGTAACAGAACATCAAATTTCTCTTAGAGAAAAAGTGCCTGTCTTATCAACAGGTGGATTTTTCTCGCATGCTTCACAGGATCACTGCATCCTGCTTTGTTTTAGACAAAGGACTCTGGCCTCCTTCCAAGGCCTCCCAATTTATGGAGTAAATGCAGGCTGTTTGGCTTGGGCATTTGAGCCACTAGACAGTATCAACATGTTGGTGAAAAGTCACAACCCAAGATCCTATTGGTGCCACAAGTATTTTGAACCAAATTATTTAAAACCTAGATATACTATCACATTTATTTATCCTTGGCTCTGTTTATAAGTCTTTGCTTACTTTACTTATAAACAGAAAACATCCAGAGGGGTAAAGTGAAAGCAGGCTTTAAATTCTTTCAAAGAATAAAGAAAGCGTGGTTTGCAACAAGACCAGATTCTGACTCCTGCTGCCTGGCCTCGGATTCTGTGAACTGGGATGGTGTGGCTGGAGAATCATCCGGTTTCAACCACATGCCCGTGGTCTGACCTCAAATAAAGCAAGGTAGCTGGCAGAGTTCACTGCATTATGCAGAAGCAGCAGAAACCATTGGTTACCGTTAAGGTTTTTACTCTTTCTTAAAATCCATTTAAAGGCTTATAAATTTTTATGAACTCTTTGTGCGGTAAATACGACAGGGTCGCAATACGACAGCTCGATGAGCTCTGTCCAGAAACCAGTTCTCCTCCTTTGCAACTGTGACAACACAGACCAGGTCATCCACACAGCTTCCCCCGGTTATACCTACAGCATTTGGAAATGCTGCCCTAACCTTTCCAGGGCACTAGGTTACTGTTTACGAATGTGATGAAACAGCCTCTAGCCACCTGAAAAAAACCCTGGAGAGAATCCAAGTCACGGTATTATCGAGGACCAGAGTTAGGGCTTAGAATTTTAGCTCATGTGTCTCTGTCACAGCAGCACCTTAATGTATTTGTTTCATAAGCCAGCCATAAACACTTCTAGATCTCTGCATCTGTAAATACAGTTCCCCTTTAGAGCTTTAAGTTTCAACTGTCAAGCCATTATTCAGCATGTTACTGTAGAACAGTCAGATACTATGTTCAATTAGTAAAAAAAACACACAAAACAAAACTATATAAGATCAATATTAGGATATAAACCGGCCAATTTCAAGGAATCTAAAACGAACTACACCTCCTGACCAAGCGAAACCAACACTCTTTACAACCCCCTTTATATCTATTAAAAGACTTATAAATAAAAGACTTCCGAAAGTAATCAACGCCAAAATATTCTCTAGAAATGAACAAGTTTGCTTACCCAACATAAATGCACTTTAATACATCATTTATCCATCAATAGATACTGCCACTGATGCCAGCAATCAAAAGAAATGTTGACTCTAAGCAGAATGACTAATATGGAGGGTGATCTCTTTTTTTAGAATACGCTTGAGAGTCTATATGCAACATACACACGTGTTATCTATAATACACACATGCACATATAAAAGAATGAATAAAAGCAGCCGTAAAACTTCTTAACATGTTACAGTCAGTAATTAACGCAAATAAGAATGAAAACACTCGAGACTGCAGTCTTTTGGAGGCAGGAGCTCATAATCCCCAAAGATTCAGAAGCATTACCTCATTGCAGCCTTGAGACAAGCTGAGCATTCACAGTAGGTCTTACCCAGCATCCCCTGGTTCACACAAAGACAACAGAGGCGTGACCAATCACATTGTGGCTAGCAGGCACTGTTTCAAAGCCCTCTCCCAATATTACCCATTGACATGCTGGCAGCCTGCTGAACTTGTCGTCATGGCAACACATCCCAGCTGCTCACCGAGGCTTGTTATATTACTTTCCCTTTTCACCACTCACTTAGCTAATTAAAAATTTAGGACTATGTTTTTGCATGTTGGACGCAAACCGAAACGATGCAAGGTCCTTTTTTCTTTTCTTTTTTTCTCTCCCCCCAACGGAGCTCTTAAAAACGCTGGGAAAAGCGATTTGAAGGACACTCCCATGAAGTCCCAATATAACCAATCAATAGACAGACTGCATGTAGCTTCAGGCAGATGGAACTTGTCGCTAAACCTAGTCTGCAGCAAAGCAAAACCACACCGTGAACGTCGAGAAGGATGGTCTTCCTGTTTTGAAATAGACAAGCCAATTCGGCAAAGATGATTTATGTTGAGATGTTTGCGCTATTCTTGGTCAAAAATGTTCTTTAAATATTTTTTTAAAATTTTGATTCTGATTTAAAGCAGCCTTTTACCCATAATTCCACAACGCAAGCAGAGTAAATAAATAAATAAGGCACAGAGGAAAAGATCCTGCAAAAACTGCCAGTACGGCAAGCGCCAGAAGAGGTTCTCAGCATAAAGCATGACTATGAACCTGCCATATGTTTTATATTTGACCATCAAACTGTACCACTGCTGGAGCAGCTCTGCAGTTGAAAACCCATGGAAAGAAAAACGCCAGCTTTTGTTTACCACAGCTCAGAGAAATAAATTAAACCTTCCAAACTCTTTCAGAGATGATGGCTGCCTCACAGAGATGGCCTTTTAAAAACTCCCCTTCTATGTCTAGTTACACCTCATAACTGGAGTTGATACCAAAGGCATTCTTAGAATTCTAAGGTCAAAATTTCTCTTGCTATTTCAGTGTGCCACTTAACATATAGTAGAAAGAACATTAAAATGTGAACCTACTTCACTGTCAAGAAGCAGAGATAACGAACATGAAAGTGGTTTTGAAAATCCCAGTGTTATAGCTTATAGGAAAAGTCGGCCCTCATTTCAATTAAATGGGAAAATCAAGATATCAAAATCAGGCCTGGGTAGGCAGCTTGGTCTTTGCTTCCTCTCAGGTAGGTCTACACATTTCTCTGTCTGAAGTCACCCAGGGCTGCCTGACTGGGAACATTCAGCCCACAAGCACAATGCTAATTCAGAATCAGACAGGCAGGGCATCTCCTCTCCGGTATTACCCACATCTCTGAATTTTCAGGTCTGCCAACAATTACCACAGAAAAGAAGTCCCACCCACTGAGACGGTTAGAAATGGAAACATCAAGGAAGCCATAGAGAATTCTAATTTGTCTGGGAGGGCTATGGGAAGAGTACCAGCTGTGAAATTGAAGGAGAGGTGATTGGCATGGCCATTTCGGGTATCAAAGGTAAATATTGTTTCCTTTCTCTCTGTCTTCTGACTCCAAGTAACCAACAGATGGAAATATCTATGATGAGGCTCTTGGTTAAACATGGTAGACTGTCAACAGTAGCTCCCAATTCCCTGTGACATTACAGTAAGAGGAATATAAAAGAAAAGAATGAGAGAGAAGATGAAATCCTCAAATAATTCTGGAAGCTGGACAAGCAGATGGATGAGAGGTAGCTGAGTTAAGAGAGTGAAGAAAGTTTAAATATAATATAAGAGGAAAAGCAAACCACGGATGGTGGTGTGGGTGTCGTGATTCTGAAACAACTTTGTGTGTATGCTGAGACGGAGAAAATTTGTAAATATACTGTGGGAGAAGGAGTACACAAATATACACTGGGGAAAGGAGAGAAAGAGCTCTGTGATGGATGCGTGTGTGTAATATGTATGTGTGTAGCTTTCCCCCTAGCTCTGTCCGCTGAAAATCCTAGAAGCAAGGTTACCCCAGTAGCAATGAGCACATTTAGTCTTCATGATCTTTGGTTCTAAATACTGTTCCCCACTAAAAGAAAAAAGGTTTCCTTAGAGAAACAACTGCTTCTGGGTCTGAGGCAGGAAATGCTTAAGTGCGTCAGGAACATCTTTTTGTTCCAGGAAGCAACAAAAAGGCTCAAAAACCGACGGAGACACCTCAGGTGACTCGGCAACGAGACGGAAAGGGTTTCCACAGCTAAATCGGGAACAAGTTAAGCATCAAATAGCATGTATGCAAAAGACTACGACACATTGAATAAAAAAAAAAACCATGAGTTCGTTGTGATAAAAAACAAACAAAAATTACAGGGTGTGCAGAAGAGGAGAGTGCTTTTTCTGAAACAAGTGAGCGCCAATTCATAGCTTTGGAAGAAATTATAGAACCAGAATTCGCATCTGTCACCGCCATTGTAATAAAAGTAATACAAGCAAGAATTACTGATGCATGGCAAAACCATAGGGTAAAACACTGTTGAAGATTCACATAGTCTCAGAATATCAACAAATAAATTACTGTTTTTTTACATCTTTATTGGAGTATAATTGCTTTACAATGGTGTGTTAGTTTCTGCTTTATAACAAAGTGAATCAGTTATACATATACATATATTCCCATATCTCTTCCCTCTTGCGTCTCCCTCCCTCCCACCCTCCCTATCCCACCCCTCTAGGTAGTCAGAAAGCACCGAGCTGATCTCCCTGTGCTATGCGGCTGCTTCCCACTAGCTATCTATTTTACGTTTGGTAGTGTATATATGTCCATGCCACTCTCTCACTTTGTCCCAGCTTACCCTTCCCCCTCCCCGTATCCTCAAGTCCATTCTCTAGTAGGTCTGCATCTTTATTCTCATCTTGCCCCTAGGTTCTTCAAGACCATTTTTTAAATTTTTAGATTCCATATATATGTGTTAGCATATGGTATTTATTTTTCTCTTTCTGACTTACTTCACTCTGTATGACAGACTCTAGGTCCATCCACCTCACTACAAATAATTCAATTTTGTTTCTTTTTATGGCTAATATTCCATTGTATATATGTGCCACATCTTCTTTATCCATTCATCTGTCAATGGACACTTAGGTTGTTTCCATGTCCTGACTATTGTAAATAGAGCTGCAGTGAACATTTTGGTACATGACTCTTTTTGAATTATGGTTTTCTCAGGGTATATGCCCAGTAGTGGGATTGCTGGGTCGTATGGTAGTCCTATTTTTAGTTTTTTAAGGAACCTCCCTACTGTTCTCCATAGTGGCTGTATCAATTTACATTCCCACCAACAGTGCAAGAGGGTTCCCTTTTCTCCACACCCTCTCCAGCATTTATTGTTTCTAGATTTTTTGATGATGGCCGTTCTGACTGGTGTGAGGTGATACCTCATTGTAGTTTTGATTTGCATTTCTCTAATGATTAGTGATGTTGAACATCCTTTCATGTGTTTGTTGGCTATCTGTATATCTTCTTTGGAGAAATGTCTATTTAGGTCTTCTGCCCATTTTTGGATTGGGTTGTTTGTTTTATTGATATTGAGCTGCATGAGCTGCTTGTAAATTTTGGAAATTAATCCTTTGTCAGTTGCTTCATTTGCAAATATTTTCTCCCATTCTGAGGGAATAAATTACTTTTTAATTACAAAGGGAAAAAAACAATAGGGAAGCTATGCTGACACCACTGCAACCAAATGATCAAATTTGGCATCACCAATGACACAAAGAGCCACCATGCCTCCCAATGCCACACACTGAAAAACATAGCACAACCTATGAAGTATTCTTGCCCCCAAAAGGTGTTTAAATCTAATCATAAAGAAATAATCAGACAAACTTCAAATTGAGGAACACTCAGCAACACCATCAGCCTGTAGTGTTCAAAAAGGTTAACGTCATAAAAGCCAAGAGGGAACTAGAAGACTCTTCTAGATTAAAAGACTGGAGACAGGGCTTCCCTGGTGACGCAGTGGTTGAGAATCTGCCTGCCGATGCAGGGGACACGGGTTCGTGCCCCGGTCCGGGAAGATCCCGTGAGCCATGGCCGCTGAGCCTGCGCGTCCAGAGCCTGTGCTCCGCAACAGGAGAGGCCACAACAGTGAGAGGCCCGTGTACCGCAAAAAAAATAAAAATAAAAAAATAGAGCTTTAATAAGTTAATAGCTTATCCAAAGGCGACACGGTCCCTAGGGCAACATCCCTGGGAACCAAGCCCCGAGTCCCTGCCTAGTGATTATTCCCCAAATTATGTGTTAAACTAACAGTGATGTGAATCTAAATTGGAAAACACTCCACCTGCCCATTTTGAAATGCTACATATCAGTTTAAGGACAAATAATAAATGCGCAACGTAAAAGTCGTCTATCTACTGGCTTTTACTTTTGAAAGAAAATAAGGCTCCTTATACTTGACAAGCATCGCCATCTATTTTACTCTTAAATAGAAGCTCGTTACAACAGAGTCTTGTTATAACAACTTAGGAGAGCACAGAATCAAGTAAAAAGCCAACGGATTATAATTCGATGCACCAAGTGCTATAATATCCGTATGTACAAAATGGTGTTGGGACACACAAGAGGGAACATTGAGCTCTGCTTGGGAGAGCCCTAAAACATGCAACAGACACGGTGACCACCAAGGAGGCTTCAGGAAGGACTAGGGAAAAGGCATTTCAAGGAAAGAAAAGAGTATATAACGCCCAAAACAGAGCAAACGTATTGAGTGCTAAACAGTAAGGCAACTATAACTTTATTTCATCCTCATGACAACGCGGTCAGGTGGTCCCATTACTGTCACTTTTTACAGATAGGGAAACGGAAGCACAAAGAGAGTAAATAACGTATACAGCTGGTGGAAGAGTGGAATTCTGTGTACTATAACCAAAGGGCTGAAACAATACGGCACATCTGGGGATGTGCATCATATGAGAAGCAAAAGACAGACCCGTCCCACAAAGCACACAATTAATACACCAGGAAATGCTGAGACCGACAGTTAAGTATTGCTCACTATTACGTTCTTGCTCTGTCCTTAGCACTCTTCATATACATAATCCCACTTAATCGTCCCCACAATAATCTCTGAAGTAGTTATTCTTACGACAGTCATTTTACAAACGAGCAAATTCAGGGCAAGGAAAGGTGATTTGCCTGACGTCCCACAGCAAATAAATGCTGGACTCAGAACTTGAAATCAAGTCAGTCTGACACCAAGTCTGTGATTTCAACCTCTAGGCTATCCTGCTCTTTCATTAAACACTGAGAGGTCATTTGTGGGAGGGAGACGCAAGAGGGAAGAGATTTGGGAACATATGTATATGGATAACTGATTCACTTTGTTATAAAGCAGAAACTAACACACCACTGTAAAGCAATTATACTCCAATAAAGATGTTAAAAAAAAAAAGCATTTGTGACCTCGAATTCAGCAGATACCTCGCATTTGTTTTAGAACCAGACCAGTTATACCTAGAAAATATGACTGCGTTCTTACCAAAATCACTTTCACCCTGAGTGCCCATTTGCATAGAAAATATTTTAAATTGTTCCATTTAAAAAACTGGAGTCCTAAGGGAGCTATGTAGCTACATTCAAAATGTATTATTCAGATTTAGAACATTAAGTATTTCATGAGTGAAGCCTTTTAAAGAGCATAAAGAAATACATTCTAAAAGGAGGATAAGATGACTACGGTTCTTAGCAAGGAGAGAGATGATGCGTCCTAGCAAAACAAACCAAAGATGAAAGAATATACTGAACAAGGACAAGGGACCATTTCCCAAAGGCTTAGACCCTAAACTACAGAGCCCCTGATTCGCCACTAAAATGGTGTGCTCTGGCTTCAGGGATGTAAAACAACTTCACTGTACATGGTTTTCCTCAACCCTCTGCATCATTTATAATCTTCCAAGAAAATCAAACCTTTTTGTATTCACAAAACTTTTTCTCCCGAGAAATGCCAGGGGTCCCATTTCTAGGTGCACTTCTATAGGCACTCAGAGCACCTTGCCCCCATCAGAACCAAGATGAGCGCTACTAACTTTTGTTCAAAATACACATGCAACCTGGAAATGACCTATAAAATCTAAAGGACAAAATTACTTTTTGGTCTAAATAAAGAAAGAAATCATGCTACAATCAATAAATAATAAGTCACTTTGCTTTCTCACCAACGAATGGCTGTCCTATCACAGCTCTGTCCTCTGCTAAAAGGAGCTCTGTCTCTTCCATCTCCATCCCCCAAATCTGCAACTGGGGTTCTCCTGTGTTTTCCCTTGTTGGAGAAATTTTTAAAATACAAAGAAATTTTTAAAGTAATAAACACCTGCAGAGCCACGACCTCAAATGGGCAATTGTTGAAATTTTGTCATTTTTTCCCATTTTTGTCAATTTTTTCTATAGAAGAAATGAAATCTTTCAGGTAAAGATGATGCATTCATTGTCTCCATACCCAGAGGCAAGCACCCTCATGAACTCGATGTCAATCCTCCCAGTACATTTAAAACACTTTTCCATATGTAAATGTACGTACAAACGATATCTGGTACTTTTGGGCGCATAATAAGAGGCTAGTTAAATGGTATCATATTGTACGTTGTTCTGTAACTGTGTCTATCTTCTTTGTTCATGTGTCCAGTATCTACTACAAGGTCTGGACAAGGTAGATATTAGATAAATATCTGTTGACTGAATGAAAGGTTTATAATAGAGCAGTTCCATAATTTGTGAATAAATAAGTTCTTCTAAACATTTCTTTACTAGTAGACATCCTGGTGCTCAAATGCCAATAGAGAATTTATACTTAAATGACTTTTTCACTCATATTTTATTTATTCATTCATTTATTTATTTATTTATTTATTATTTTTTTGCGGTACGTGAGCCTCTCACTGCTGTGGCCTCTCCTGTTGTGGAGCACAGGCTCCAGACGCACAGGCCCAGCGGCCATGGCTCACGGGCCCAGCCACTCCACGGCATGCGGGACCCTCCTGGACTGGGGCATGAACCTGCGTCCCTGCATTGGCTCTCTCAACCACTGCGCCACCAGGGAAGCCCTCACTCATATTTTAAATGCATAAGATGCTCAACCTCATTCATCATGAGGGAGATGCAAATGAAAACCACAGGGAGATATCACTTCACACCTGTCAGAATGGCCAGCATCAAAAAGACAAGAAACAAGAAGTGTTGGTGAGAGTGTGGAGAAAAGGGGACCCTGATGCACACACAGTTGGTGGGAATGTAAATTGGTGTAGCCACTACGGAAAATCGTACGGAGGTTCCTCAAAAAATTAAAAATTGAACTACCATATGACCCAGCAATTCCACTCCTGGGAATTTATCCAAAGAATATAAAAACATTAATTCAAAAAGATATATGCACCCCTATGTTCACTGCAGCATTATTTACAATAGCCAAGATATAGAAACAACCTAAGTGCCTAATGACAGACAAATGGATAAAGAAGTTGTGGTATATGTACACAATAGAATATCGCTCAGCTATAAAAAGGAGTGAAATCTTTCCATTTGTGACAACATGGATGGATCTTGAGGTCACTAAGCTGCTGAGTGAAGTAAGTCAAATAGCGAGAGACAAACACCATATAATCTCACTTATATACGGAATCTAAAAAAACCAAAAAACCCACAAGCTCATAGATGCAGAGAACAGACTGGTGGTTGCCAAAGCCTGGGGGTGCAAAATGGCTGAAAGGGGTCAAAAGGTACAAAAGCTACATCTATAAGATAAATAAGCCATGGGATATAATGCACAGCATGGTGACTAGAGTTAATAATATCGCATATTTGGAAGTTGCTTAAGAGAGTAGATCTTAAAAGTCCTCATCACAAGAAAAAAAAAAAGTGTAACTGTGTGGTGACCAATGTTAACTAGGCTTCTGTTGATCATTTCCCAATATATACAAATATCAAATTATTATGTTGTGCACCTGAAACTCATATAATGTTTTGTGCCAATTACACCTCGATAATAAATACATTTAAAAAAAAATAAATGCATGCTCTATAATGAGCATGCATGAGATCACCTTAACGTAGTATTTGAGTCTTCGCTAGAGATTGGAAGGCTCACGCATCAGTGCCACGTGAACTATTCCAGTTCAGCACTGATGCTTGTATTTTCCAGGATAAGGAGAAGTAGGGGAGCTCCCATCCGCATTATGCACAGTCTGGCCAAGACGCTCACATTGCAATAGGGATACACTCAAATAACTACTATTTTGTTCCGGCTTATCATTGTCACCTATTTGGTGATGTATGTCCCAGCATCCTAGGAAGATTTAGTTCTCTCCTCTCTGTATATATGTACTCTGTTAGAGCATTTATGACACTGTAATGTATTGATAATTGGGGGGGGGTTTACACGTCTGTCTTCTGTACACCAAACCATGGGTTCTCAAGAGGGGTACCGATTTGTAGACATCTCTGAATCCAGGGCACTTAGGTCAATGCTCAGTAGTAGCTGCAGTACAGTGGATCTCCTGGGTAGATTTTTAAACTATCATAAAACTCAAGAATGATTTCTGCATTTCCACTTCTCCTCATATGTTTTAAATTCTTGATCACTTTACTTCTGTATATTTTTATTCTAAAAACATTTTTAACACAGAAAATTCCAAACACTCAAAAGCTGACAGATCATTATGCTGAACACGCTATCACCCAGTTTCGCTAACGAACTCATTTTCACCCTTCCTTACAGAAACCCAAACTGGAAATCATAGATGGTGTATTGTGGGTATGATTTATTCAAGAAAAACTGTGCAAACTTATATGAAAAGGAGAGTCCTTGGCCCTACATCAAAAAAGGTATTTTCAGTTAAAATAAAAGATTTCAGATTTTTAAAAAATGCCTCCCTGCTTTAGCTAAGTTTATCAACTGAATAACTTAGTTACTGGTCTTGCTCTTGAAGAGTGTGTTCCTGGCTTGTCACCTTTGCAAACACAAGGTCATTGCCCCATAACATCCTATACCAACAATTAATGTAGTTAAATGGTTAAATGTGTTTAGTAATGAAGGATCAGTGTTCTCTTCCAGCCTAGACTTCCATCTGGAATACTGAACCTTATTAAATTTGGAATCTCTTGGTTTCTTTTGAATGCCACTCTGAAAGCTGACTGCATCCCAGATTCACATGTTTTTCTAGAAAAGTTTTAACTCACTACTGCCAGAATTGGAATTCAAAGCCCCAGCAATTAGATGAACTGACCTGTAATACGAAACAGCAATACAAAGACAGAGGCCTATTTCTTGATGACTAGGATAGTGTTAATAACTAACTGCAGGTCAATAAGAAATGCTTTCAAAATTAAATTCTTAAAAAAAAAAGATGTTTTTAAAAACCCACACGATAGAGAAAATCGTTATAACTGTCACCTATCTCTCCATTTGAACCTGTACTAGCCTTACAGTTCTACAAAGGTTTTGACGGTCATCTGTTTTCTCACGTTGAAACAGTAGTTGGCCCATGTTTTACAAACAAAGAACTTTATCTCTTCTCTTTTCGGAGTTCCTGAAAAGTCATCTTACCAATATATATTATGCAATATGGAATTACTTTTTTAAGAAAAGGAAGAGGGGCTTCCCTGGTGGCGCAGTGGTTAAGAATCCGCCTGCCAATGCAGGGAACACGGGTTCGAGCCCTGGCCTGGGAAGATCCCACATGCTGTGGAGCAACTAAGCCCGTGCACCACAACTACTGAGCCTGCGCTCTAGAGCCCGTGAGCCACAACTACTGAAGCCTGCGCGCCTAGAGCCCGTGCTCCGCAACAAGAGAAGCCACCACAATGAGAAGCCTGTGCACCACAACGAAGAGGAGCCCCTGCTCGCCACAACTAGAGAAAGCCCACGTGCAGCAACAAAGACCCAACGCAGCCAAAAATAAAATAAATAAATTTATTTTTTAAAAAAAGGAAAAATATAATTGAAGGGGAGCTGGAGAACTAGAGGTTTTTGTATATAGGTTATAAAAATGAAAGAAGGAAGCATAAGTATCACATAGGTATGAGCTCAGAAGAATCAGAAGCCTCTTAGTGATCCTTCAGTGAATGCTTGAGACCAGATCTAAGACTTGAAGTCTGGTGCAATGGGGTGAGTCATGAGTGTTCTATAATTATCTAAGGGTTTTTTTATTTATGTCTTGCTTTTTTAAGCAAGAAGCTTTGCATATATGTGTATCACGAATGCATGAGAAAAGTGCTTTACAAATGTCTAAACTAAAAGGAAATGAGCTGGTTGATCGACCAACAATAAATTGGACTGTGCTTGTCTACTCTCAATGTCAAAGTTTATTTAACTGTCAGCTGCTGAGCTGTTAACATCAAAATTACACTGATTGAGACAAAATCAAAGATTCCTCTGCTGTTTACACATTAGGGATGAAGGCTAATTACTTACTAATCCTTGAGGGTTTTAAACACTTTTGATGTACTAAATACCCCTGAGGACCATACATATTTTTTAATGGGTTGAGGACAGATCCTTCAACACATGTGCAATCTAATAACTGACGAGCAACAGTCAGTTGCCAGGCAAGATGATGTGACAAATGTCAACAGGGGGACCATCACGGCTCTTATCACAGAGTAGTCTCCCACTCTCCAGCCAAGGTTTACAATAAAAAATTCACAATCTATTGATTTGTATGTCATCCCTGTGTTCCCTCTGGTAGAGCTTTTTAATGCATAAGACATAAACTTAATAGTATTAATATGAATTCCATCTACCGTTTGCTGAAGACTTCCTATGTGCCAGGCGCTGTGCTAAGTACTTAAAGTATATCGCATGATATCCATCTTGCTTATCACCACATGCTCAGTAGGCTTATTCGGTACAAATCCCCAGTACACAAATACTAGGGTGCTCAAGAAATATTTTTTGAATGAATGAAAGAATTGAGGGTAGGAGGAGAACCAGAAGAATGGGTGAGAATGAGTATTATGAACAAAAGCATATTACTCAAAGACTCCATCTGTACACTGAACCCAGAGTTCAGGACGGTCATCTCCTAGAGTAACGGGTTTGGTTCACGAAAAGATAAACTAAAGATGACCAATGCTTTTTTACTAACTCACCATCCTTATCTCTGGTCTAAGTAAAAGAAGCTAGATCAGAGTTTACTTCCTAAAAAATGGCTGGTTAGCCAAGTGGATCAAAAATAAAACAAACCAAAATACCAAGCTCTGTGTCTCCTGAATGTTTCATCTTGGTGTTAGCCTGACTGAAAACTCATCTCTTTGACATGGTATTTATCAACATGCATTTACTGAACAATTATTTGATGCAGGAAATAGAAAACAAAATTTTGAAGCATTAAAATAAATGGGGTCGGACATTTAGAAAAGGCAATTTACGTTTAGAATAAAATATAGTATGTCAATTACTTTGGATAATGAAGACTAGGACACTCTATTTTTTTTTTTGCTGTACGTGGACCTCTCACCGCTGTGGCCTCTGCCGTTGCGGAGCACAGGCTCTGGACGCGCAGGCTCAGCGGCCACGGCTCAGGGGCCCAGCCGCTACGCGGCACGTAGGCTCTTCCTGGACCGGGGCACGAACCCGCGTCCCCTGCATCGGCAGGTGGACTCTCAATCACTGCGCCACCAGGGAAGCCCCTAGGACACTCTTAAAGTCTGGCTTTTACATTGCTGATTAGGGAGTAAATTTAGTATCACCAAATTAGAAAACGTGACTTGACCTCTGTCGGACATCATGCCAACAACCAGCTGGGGTTATCTTACGGTTTCAGATTAGGTTGTGCTACAGTCCCGCTGAAAGCAACATCTCCGAGGAGCTGGCTTTTGGGTGGTGGCTCTGACAAAAAGCAGTGCAGTATTGTGCAAAAATCCGTATGGAGTATGAATAAGGGTGACAATGACCAATCTCATTCCCAGGTTTGAGAAGTCCTGCAGTGCCCAGCATATGCACACACATCCTTAGGAAGTTACTGGAGTTGCTGTTAGGACATCATTTAAACACTCCTTTAGTCGTTTGGACCTAACTAATTAGTAAACACAACAACGAGGTATTTCTTTGGCCACAGGAGTGCCATAAAAACATTACTGAGGCACGAGAGGCACCAGGAATCCACAAATTCAGGGAACCAGTGGTTGATTTCAAGGGGCACCTTGATTTTGAAATGATAAAAATGTGCATCTTCAAATAAGGGAGCACTGTTAATTATGGTCGCCCCTGACGTATCTATCGCACCGCTCAGGATTTTCGGGAATATCCGCCATTTTGCAGACGAGGAAGGCGAGGTGCAAAGAGACTAAGAAACATCTCCCCGGGCCACAGAGCTGGACCACTAGAACCCAGATCCAGGACTGTCTACCCCAACATCGGCCCCCTTCACTCTACCACAGCTCACATCCCTCTAGCAAATACTATGGCACATTAGATATGACACTCAAGAGATGCTCAGTAATTATTAAAAAAGCTGTTATCGGGCTTCCCTGGGGGCGCAGTGGTTGAGAGTCCGCCTGCTGATGCAGGGGACGCGGGTTCGTGCCCCGGTCCGGGAAGATCCCACATGCCGCGGAGCGGCTGGGCCCGTGAGCCATGGCCGCTGAGCCTGCGCGTCCGGAGCCTGTGACCCGCAACGGGAGAGGCCACAACAGTGAGAGGCCCGCTTACCACAAAAAATAAAAAAATTAAAAAATTTAAAAAATAAATAAAATTTAAAAAGCTGTTATCATCTGTAGTGGATTGAATGGAGGCCCCCAAAAGGATATATCTCAATTTCAACCCCCAGAACAAGTGATTGTGTCCTTATTTAGAAAAAGGTCTCTGTAGATATCATTAAGGATCTTGAGCAGATCGTACTGGATTAGTTGGGTGGCCCTTAATCCAATGACAATTGTCCTTACAAGAGACAGAAGAGAAGATACAGAGAAGAGGAGAGGCTGTGTGAAGACAGAGGCACAGATTGGAGTCACAAGACAAGGACAGCCTGAAGCCACCAGAAGCTGGAAGAGGCAAAGAAAGATTCACCTCTTAGAGTCTTAGGAAGGAGTGAGGCCCTGACAACACCTTGGTTTCAGACTTCTGGCCTCCAGAACTGTGAGAGAATACATTTCTATGGTTATGAGCCACCCAGTTTATGGTACGTTGCTATAGCAATCCTAGGAAACCAATACACCATCCTTAGGCCTAAGGTACCAAATGATTAAGTTTGGTACCTTGGGCCTAAAATCCAAAAGCAGTCTTCTAACCCTGTATGTACCAAGGAGCTGACTCTGACCAATTTTATCACATGGCTCTCTTTTGAAAAATTTATGAGTAGCCTATTAAAAGAGCATTTGAAATCAGAGCTAATATAATGTAACAACTGGTGTTACTGTTCAAGGCTAGAAAAATCTAAAATACATTTCAAAACAATCATCCTAAAATTAGGCAGAATGTGGTCTCCAAGGTCATAATGAGTTTTAGAGACCAAAGCTATCACACAGAAGCCACAGCAGTTGAAAGAGCAAACTTTGGTAATAAAACAAATTCTACTGTAAACAAAGTGATGGGAAATTAAATGGAAAGAAAACACTCTTTCTTTGAAAAGAAGAGAAAAAATGATGAGGACCCTGAATGTCACAGGAAAATCCCAATGTACAAGCATTCACCAGATACGCCTAGATAAAGGAGTGTTTCTAAGATTGGCAGATAAAGGAGTGTTTCTAAGATGAGCTTACAAACCAAACGTCTGCTTGTTTCTTCAACTTCAGATGGATTCATTATACCAGCACTTCTCAAACTATCTGTGGCAAAGGATATTTTTGCAAAATATAATAAAAATGAATTTCTGGGGAAAAATGAAATGAAAGACAAAAAAAGCAATCCCACATTTTTTCTTTTTTTCCCAAATTTTTATCATTATATGCAGACATAAAATTACATTTCAATAAGTATAGTCAGAACAAACAAATCACAGGAAAAAAAGACTTACAAATATTGCACATTGCTGAAAGTGTGTTCATAGACAATTAATTTAGAGAAATGCTACTATACTTGTAATTCTCTGACTTTCTGTAATTGTGATGAAACAAAATTTATGGAAGAAATAGTATTCTGCATACTAAATGTCTACACACACACCCTGAACAAACTAAGTGTATCTATAAAGTTTTTAATGTGACAAATGAGCTTGCTGTTTGCTTGTTAATTTTCTAATCTAAACTGGATGGATGGCAGTGCTATTTGGGGGAGATAATGCGTCTCTAAAACGCTTCTCTAAAATGTTATTAAAACTTTTTGTTTTAATAACAGTCATAGTAGAGAAACCAGTCTCACAAAAGGTACGTTAGTGGGAATGGAAATTTTAAAACAATTCAGCAAGCTTGGGATTTTTTTTAAACTTTTACTCAAAGCCAGAGATGCTGTATTTTCAAAACTCATCTTTAATCCTCCATCAGTAGTCGATGCCAACAATTTATCCAGTAAAGTTATAGCTAGGTTTAAATCATCTACCAATGAAATAAATGGTTTCCAGATTTTATAGCCTTTTGGGTTAGAGAAGCTAATCTTAAAATGAGGTGTCCCAGTGAGGACACACCATCAGCAGTTCACACCATGCCTGACTCATGAGACAGGTGCTAATAAACGTGCTTGGATGTTGCTGAAACATCAAACTGCTATCAGCTTTTAGATGCTGCTCTCGATTTTTTACAATATATTTAATTTATTTTTATTTATTTATTTTTTTTGCGGTACGCGGGCCTCTTACTGCTGTGGCCTCTCCCATGGCGGAGCACAGGCTCCGGACGCGCAGGCTCAGCAGCCATGGCTCACGGGCCCAGCCGCTCCGCGGCATGTGGGATCTTCCCGGACCGGGGCACGAACCCGTGTCCCCTGCATCGGCAGGCGGACTCTCAACCACTGCGCCACCAGGGAAGCCCTAAAATATATTTTATACCACTTTACTGAGGTATGATTGACATACAAAAGGCTGTACATGTTTAATGTACACAACTTGATAACTCTGGAGATAAGTGTACACCCGTGGAACAGAGTAATACCCATAGTATTAACTACACTGTATTGTATACTTAAAATTTGCCAACAGGGTAGATCCTATGTTGTGTTCTTATCACACACACACACACACACAATGACAGTAAATAAAAAGGGCAGGAGGAAACTTTGGGAGGTAATGGATATTTTTATATTTTTATCACATAGTCTTCCAGGAGTGTATCTCACAAACTAAGGTATAAAAACTTATGTATATGGCAAGAGGCAAGATTATGTTACAGATTACCTTGATTAACAAAATTTCTAGCTCTGCCTTCAAAAGAAGAGTATTTCTTTAAAAAAAAATGTAGCTTTATTGAAGTATAACTGACATGCCTACTCTCAGTTCGTGAATGTAAGTCCTCATGGACCTATTTGCCAACCCCACTCTGAGTAGCTCGCAAACCAATGCTGACATCCCCAAGCAAATAAAGGAAGGGGCTTATGGCTTCCCTGTGCACTGGAAGTAAGGCAAGAAGACACAGTTTTCTCTCCACTGTAAATTCTCTTCTTCAAGTCAGATGAAGAATTTATTACAGCTTTTCAAGAAAGCTATGTCTAAATGGGGAACTGAAATTAACTAGGAGAATTCTGGGTTAATAATTTTTTTTTAAATGGCAGGTATTTATCTCAACTGAACCATCATGCACATTAACCAGTTTCAATGTGCTTGGGATTTTCTTTGTATGTTACTAAGATTTCTCTTAGGCAGGGCACGACCCAGGGAAAGAAAAGCCCAGTGAATGTCCGTTAAATGGAATGGAAATCACCACAGTCCCCATCAAGGGATGCTTTAACTGTGCCTCAGACACCCATGCGCTGCTTGGAGTCCATAAAAATATATGCACGTGTAAATTCAAGATAATGTCATGATTACTTCCCTCCTTACTTACGATGCCTATTTCAGAGTTGGTTAAAATTAATAAGATAATGCCTTTGTAAAGACAACTCATCATACCTAAAAGCATCAATCCTCCGGTCACAAAATTACATTTAAGGATTGTTCATTCTTATAAAACTCTTTTCAATCATTAGTTATAATGGAAATAAGGTGACACAGCATTTACAGGACACATATAAGTGTTTACAACAGATAATACTGCATGAAGTTTGAAATAAGACCAAAGGTCATATAGCACCAAACGTTTATACGGACCTCTAGGAATACAGGCTGGAAATTCTAAATATCAAAGAGCTCCATGCACCTGGCATTTCTCCTTTAAATAAACTTATTTATGATTAAATGTACTCAAAAAAAGTTCTTGGTTTCTCACAATCTAGTTTTTTCACTTGAGGTCTTCTGACACAGTTCTGCCGACAGAATATTCCTGTATAATCACAATTTCAATGCTTTGGTCTGTATTTTCCATTTTTGAACAACTTTCTTATACAAAAACACCACCACCACCATAAGGGCTTACAATAAAGTGAAATAACCTAGTACACTAGAATAAAACTGTTCACTCAATAAACTCATGATCGACTGTGAAAAGAAAACAAAGTATGCAAAACCCTTATAGGAGAAATACAAAGAGAAATACATCCATTCCAGCCCTACAGACGCGGAAGAGCTGGGCTGAAGTGATCAGAGTGACATTTTATACCAGCATGGCTTCAACAGGACAGGTAAGGAAGTTTCACAAACATGGCACAGAAAGACTCCAGAAGGAAGAGCAGGCTTTGCCCAAACCAGGAGGAATACTGAAGGAGTAACTTACGTTTAAATTCTATTATAGTAGTATAGTATATAGTATAGTATAGTAGTAGGTATTCACTCCTACAATTCTCTAGGGAGTTGATCCCCAAATGCTACATTCCAGGCCTAAGGGAAAGACAGCCCTAAACACGAACTTGTAATTGCCTTTCTTCATCTTCCTCTGCTTCTCCTTCAGCAGGGTGAGACCCATGAGAGAAGTCTGGGACATTTGAGAGGGCATTTTGTTTGCCACCAGGCTTGAGAGAGCGCCACTGTGTTTCGGTGTTCGAGCTTCCCGGGATGCTGGACGCTCTGACGTGCACAAGGCAGACCCTCAGAACACATATTCCTGCGTGTACCTCCCAGCGTCCTGTGGGACATCCACTGTGCGAAATATTTATTTGTAATTACTTGCACTTAGAACTCCATTCTACATGTTAACACAAAACTGTTTCACGCAGTTTTAATAAACGCTGAATTTTCCAGGATTATAACTGGACGTGGAACAAACCCTGCTTTGTTTGAAATGTTGCCTTGAGTTAGTCCGCATTTCAGAAAACTGTGTCCACAACGGCCATGGCGATTATGGTTTTAGCCACGTGTGCAGCACAGCTGGATCAGCTGCCTTTGCACTTGTGGTGACTCCCCTGACAGCACAAGGCATCTGACGACTTCATCATAGTTTCCAGTGTGGCCCTCTCCAAGCATTTACATATTAAAAAAAGTGGGGTTTTTTTTTGTAATTAACAAAACATTATTGTATCATAAATTACCTTCTTATCTCCACTTATTTTACAATTAGGCAACAAATCTATTCTTTTGAAATTATGTATGTAGGTAAGATTATATTTCTGGGTAGGGAAAGAAGCATCACCGAAGTATTTATTGTACAAAAAAAAGGAGGTCTGTGGAGGCTAAGAGAGTTGAAAACTACTGCTCTAAATTAAGGAACTGTTGAATAAAAGAATCTGGATAGTTGTTTTAATTAATTCTGTCACTAACTGCTGTGTAACTAGGTAAGTCAGGAAAGGAGACAGAAATAAAAGACTATAGGAAAATAAAAGATGATTATACACTTTGATCAAAATGCCGAATAAGTCTGATCCTGATTTAAGAGAATCGGGGTCTTCCCTGGTGGCGCAGTGGTTGAGAGTCCGCCTGCCGATGCAGGGGACACGGGTTTGTGCCCCGGTCCGGGAGGATCCCACATGCCGCGGAGCGGCTGGGCCCGTGAGCCACGGCCGCTGAGTCTGCGCGTCCGGAGCCTGTGCTCCGCAATGGGAGAGGCCACAACAGTGAGAGGCCCGCGTACCGGGGAAAAAAAAAAAAAAAAAAAAGAATGGGGATGGGGCAGGACATTCAGGAAGGAGGGGCAGTGATTGTTCAGTTAAATATCATATTTATTATTATTATTTTTAACATCTTTATTGGAGTATAATTGCTTTACAATGGTGTGTTAGTTTCTGCTTTACATATACATATATTCCCATATCTCTTCCCTCTTGCGTCTCCCTCCCACCCTCCCTATCCCACCCCTCTAGGTGGACACAAAGCACCGAGCTGATCTCCCTGTGCCTTGTGGCTACTTCCCCCTAGCTATCTGTTTTACATTTGGTATTTATATTTAATCTTTAAATAGGATGGAATCAGGTTTGACTTTCTTGTCGTTTCCAGCAACTCTATCCTCTTTATGTGAATTAAGACACCCTACCTTCATTTTACTTTTCTACTTTTATTATTTCTCCCTTTGTCAAATTTTCCATTTATTAAATTTTAAAAATCATATTATATTAAATATCTCCCTAAGACATTTCAAATCCTTTTGGGGGAGGGAGAATGAGGTGGGGTGTAAATAAATAATAAATGCTTTTCCAAAGAGGAGATACTACATTTTTAATTACCATGTTCAAAGCTGAAATCATTAGGAATACCCAAGTTGGGTACAATGACATAAGACTCCCCCTTTTTAAAAATAGATTTTTATGTAATCACTTTAATTTCAGTAAGATTAAACATGCTTAAGAAACCATCCACAATTATGTCTTTTGCTAAATGTACAGTATCAAATTTAAAATTAATCACTATCATTTAAAATACATTGGGGAGGGCTTCCCTGGTGGCGCAGTGGTTAAGAATCTGCCTGCCAATGCAGGGGACACGGGTTCGAGCCCTGGTCCAGGAAGATCCCACATGCCGCGGAGCAACTAAGCCCATGCACCACAACTACTGAGCCTGCGCTCTAGAGCCCGCAAGCCACAACTACTAAAGCCCGCGTGCCTAGAGCCCGTGCTCCACAACAAGAGAAGCCACCACAATGAGGAGCCCGCGCACCACAACGAAGAGTAGCCCCCACTCGCCACAACTAGAGAAAGCCTGAGTGCGGCAACAAAGACCCCAAGCAGCCAAAAATAAATAAAATTTAAAAATAAATAAAATAAAATACATTGGGGAAAGGTATGATAGTTTGTCCACAAATTTAAATACATGTTGCATGCAGAACAGATATTCTGCTTCTGAAATCTTCCATGAGCTTAAGGAGAAACCTTTATATTGACGCCCATTAAAAATGTACATATTAGGATAATATAAACATTAACCAAGAAAACATTCAGAAAGCATTGTCATATTTATATTTTCCATTGCCACTTAGAGTATATATCTGCCTCTTGCCAAACTCACATGTATGTTCTAAGGATATATGGAAAAATATAGTCAAGCTGTTTAGAATACGTGCTTTGTAAATACTAGGTATTTTTGAAGTAGTATTCTGCAAAAGGCTATAAACATTGTTCAAATGAGGAGCTCTCATGTGGGACGTTTCTTTAAGTCTAAAGCTGCAGAAGCACCCACATCTTCCACAGTTCTGACAGGCAAACTGAGAAACACCGCTGCTGTAGGAAGCTGGGATCCTCTTTTCATAGTCAACTTTAAGTTGCTTCAAGAGGACCAGCCATACTAGCCATACTACTTCTCCCAAGGCTCAAAATGGGGAATAGATTATTGCAGATTGACATGATTCCTTGAGTAAAACAAGGCAAATCTATGGGCTCAAGGTCTTGATGGGGAATCAAAACCATACGTAACAATATTAGTATGCTATGCAGGCTGATTTTCAGGTTAATGCATAAGAGAAAAAATGTCTATCACACATCTCTACTTGTCCATCTGCATAAAAGTGCCTCAAACACAACACATCCAAAATGGAACTCACCAACGCCCCTACCCCAAACCTGCTTCTCACCACTGCCATCTGAGCAAATGACGTCACTCTCTTCCCCAGAAACCTGGGGGCCACCCTCGACTCCCCGCTTCCTGCTCAGCTGCCGCATCCGATCCATCACCAAGGTCTGTCGGTTGGGCCTCCAAAGTACATCTTAGGTCTGGCCACCACTCTGCCTCTCTGCTGTCATCGTAAGCTCCAGGGGTCACCTTCTCAGGCCTGGGCCCCTGGAACAGCCCTTACTTGGTCTCCACGCCTCCCCTTTGGCCTTCCACAAATCAAAGTTTTACTACATCACTTTCTAGACTAAAAGCCTTCCGTGGCTCTTTGTTGACTGCCTCTTGAATAACACGCAAATTCCTTAACTCTATAAGTAGGGTAACCATGTGTCTCATGGGAGAGTGGCAGCTTCTGCCTGCTATTCTGGTGTATTTATTAATAGTGCCCCTTTCCCTGGCCCAAGCATTCCAGTTTGGGTGATAAATTGTATAGTACAATGCCCTTCTGATTTGTCTGACTGTTCAGACTCAGTTCCTGCTTCTCCTTACCTTGGACACTACCTTCCAAGGAATAGTGAATTTCTTTCCGTTCCTTTCTTTCCCAATAGCCTGCGGACTCTACGAGAACAGGAGCCTGTGTCTTTTACCATCCTTAGACTCCTGGCACCTAAAATATTGCTTGTATATAGACGCTAGATCATTGAATAAATCAAGAGAAGAGTACCAGGAATAAGGTAGCTTCCTAAGGAATCTATTGTAGCAGATGATAAATGAAGATCTTTTAGGAAATTAAAAGAAAAAGCTACTCAACAAGCTAGGGTTTGGTTTTAATACAGTCACTTCAACAACAAACTCTAGTTTCTAGATTGAATATTTTCAAGGCTATTTTGATCCTAATAAAGACACTTTCATTATCCCCCAACAGAAAATTCTATTGTGGCTTTAGCTCAGGCTCTCTGATTTAAAGACATCCATAGAAGCCACAAATGTTTCCTGGATTATCATGCAAGAAAGAAAGAAAACATTGTAGATCTGGGTCAATACTTGAACCAGGTTTTCAGAAATACCGATGGATGGCATAAAAAAATATAGTTTCTTCCTCCAAAAAAAGAAAAAGGAAAGAAATATAGCTTCTGTTATTCTATTAAGCTTTAAAAACGAATACTGAAAACGAATTTCCTTCTTAAAAACAAAAGTTATATAGTTAGGATAATTAATTGTAATAGATGTACAAAAATAATCAGTGGCCATAATGCAAACAAGACAGGTGTTGTTATCTCAGAAATGCATTTCACTACAAGCTCATCAATGCCTCGGCCCTCCACCATCCAGTGCTGCTAAATGGCCTTTTTTGGAGTACATGAGGCAGGTGAAGTGAGAGTTATGAATCCTTAGAAAGAGTCTCCTTGTTCATTTGTGTTTTGGGGTGGTTTTTTTTGGTTTTTTTTTTTGCGGTACGCGGGCCTCTCACTGTTGCGGCCTCTCCCGTTGCGGAGCACAGGCTCTGGACACGCAGGCCCAGCGGCCATGGCTCACGGGCCCAGCTGCTCCGTGGCATGTGGGATCTTCCCGGACCGGGGCATGAACCCATGTCCCCTGCATCGGCAGTCGGACTCTCAACCACTGCGCCACCAGGGAAGCCCCTGTTCATTTGGTTTTAATGCTTCCAAAAGACTCAGAAGAACCAGGTGTGACTATGACCAGAGATTCTATCACTTTCTCAGTCTCACTTAGTATACTTGAAATATACACAACAATCGGTTATTGATAGAAATTCCACCTCAAAGTTACGCTCAGATAGGTAATGACCCAACATATTTGCACTTAATGTTGTATAAGGAGAGAATACGTACTTCTTCTAAACCCACCAGACCAAGCGCCATTCTCTTCCTTGAATTCCTAAAACATTTGTATCTAAATATGTACTGGGTTTTTCGAGGGAAGGCAAATGTCACCACAGAATCAAAAAATAGCACAAAGTATTGAATTTAATTATAGCTAGTTACTTGATATACAGGGTACAGTTCTATAGTCTTTTGGTCTCACCCTATATGCTGTACAAAAGAAAATAATCGTTAGTAATGAATAGGTCCGAAGGCTTCAGCAAATCTCTACTACATTTTTGAATATGACTATACTCCATGTAATTTTTCCAGTAACTAAAAACGTTAAGTTACTTCTTTATGTCTTCAAAGATTGTGTGTATGAAACTGAAGACAGCAATTAAAATATATTCATCTGAGTACACTCTCGAGATGGTTACAGGAGTTATTTTTTCTGGCCTTAAATTACATCACAGATCCAAACCATCACCAAATTTTGTATTTTACACTTTATCCTAAGCTTGTTTTTCTCTGGATAAGAACTGTGGCTTTCTCAGACATCTTCAGTTCCTCCTAATTCCTATCACCAAAAGTAGTGGCTGGGGTTCTTTTCAGGACCATTTCCAAAATGAAGCCAAGTTTTTAATTCCCTCTTGTCTCAGAAACTTTGAGAATAGAACCAAAGAGCCCCAGGGCGCTGGATGCTGGTGACAGGTCATCACGGTGTTAGTGGTCCACATCCACATTGACAGGACACACGAGTAAAGTCTGTGCTGAGCAAAATTACACGTTTAATCTAGACCTCCTTCCCGATCACCCATTAATAACTGAAATCTCTACTAAGTCTCTGAACACAAGGCTTTCCTCCCCACAGTATTCTCCACCTGAAATACAAATTTCTCAAGGATCTTAAGAGGGCAAAATACAAACTCCTTTAGGCACTGAAGTAACCTTATGCGAATGTGTTTTATTACTGTTGTTTTCCACCCCAAGAAGCTTCTCTTCTGCACATAAAAGCAGCAACTGGGGCTATGAGCGTTTAGTGGCCACCTCTGGGAAGATGCAGTGCTGGACAGGAGGTAACACCAGACACAAAAGTGTCCCATGGTCTGAGCTGCTCTCCTTCCTAACCGAGGTAAAAGAAACAAATGCACTTAATAAGACAGATGTCCTGAACTGAAAACGAATCTATGAGAAAGAAGCTGCCACAGAGCTGGTCAGCAAACAATGCAGGACAGAAGCACTGAAATAATGCACTGCGGCTCCTTAGGGCCTCTAGCCAACTGGGAGCACACCTGCAACTGCGTCTTCTCTGTGCAGGACCGTGACCACCACGCCGACCCCATCACAGCCTCTTCCAGACTGTCATCAACAGCAGGGAGGGGCACAGAAGCCAGTGAGATTCTAAGCGACGTGGAGGGAAGCCCGTGGCCTGCTGGGGGGTCTGCTCACTTACCTGCAGAGAGGAGGGAGGGTCTCTCCAAAGGGAGCAGAGAGAACAGACTGATGGCAGCCCCTCACCGTCCTGGGTAAGTCCCAGGAAGGGCAAAACAAGGCAATAAATTAGGATGTGGCACAAGTGCACATGCGCCCTCCTGCCTCTTGTCAAAAATGTCAGCTGGCAACCTCATGACTATTAAGTCCTAGTTGCTGCTTCCAGATCAGTAACACATGTACTGGAAAAAGCACCACATCTATTCTGCAAAGCCAATCTATTCTAGACCCACCGTGTTACACTGCTCCCATGGGTCAGCGGGATTCTAGTAACTGGCAGTGAAGTCTTTCCTACCTCTAAGAAAAAGGGTATCGTTCTAAGAAATAAATGACCCCTTTTTAGAGCCTCAAAGCTCCTTATTGCCATATGCAGACCATATATTTATTATTAATAATAATAACTATTAGCTATTACTGAGCACAAATTACACGCCAGGCGCTACTCTCAAGGTTTTACATGTATTAAGGCATTTAATCCTCAGAACAATTCAATGAGTAGGTGCTATTACGACCCCATGTTACACATGGGACACCGAGAGGCCAGGCTGCACAGCTGGCTACGTGCAGAGCCTGTATCCAAAGCAGGGAAGCCTTCTCCCAAACCTGGGCCCGGAGTCAGTACCTGATGTCGACTCTACATTCAGAAAAACTGAAAAGTCCAGTGTGCAAAGAATCGATAACTGGCCAGAAAAATAAAAAGATCAAGGTCAAATGAATAACACTCCTCACGACGTACCGTTCTGACCTGCATGCCACGTCGCCATTTTTGCACTAATACCACTCTTCCCCTTTCTGTTCATAGCACGCTGGTATTTTACTCACTGCCCCGTTTCCATCGCCTAATTCTCTTACGCATCTGGTTAAAAACATCATTTGCTTTATTCTAACTGTAAGGTGGAGGATAACATACTAAAGGTTTTTACTAGGAAAACTTAGATCTGGATTTGAAACTTAGCTTGGACGCTTATCAGCTGTGAAATGTTCAACCCCAGATTGCTCATCAGTAAATCGATATAATAATAGCACCAACTTCACAGAATGGGCCGTCGTATTAAATGAAAGAATATAATTGGCATCTAAGAGGCCCTCAATAAATGAGGGACATTATCATCATGAATTCTAAAGTATTCTTTAGGGAAAACAATATGTTTATTATTTATTTCTTCTGGGATATTTACTTATCATTTTGAATGTTTTACTTTTTTTTTTTTTTTTTTTTGCAGTACGCGGGCCTCTCACTGTTGTGGCCTCTCCCATTGCGGAGCACAGGCTCCGGACGTGCAGACTCAGCGGCCATGGCTCACGGGCCCAGCCGTTCCGCGGCATGCGGGATCTTCCCAGACCGGGGCACGAACCCGTGTCCCCTGCATCGGCAGGTGGACTCTCACCCACTGTGCCACCAGGGAAGCCCTGGATATCATTTTTTAATTTTATTTTTTAAAATTTATCTTGAATAATTAATCTTGAACATCTATTTATGTCATATGTATGTATTATGACGTATTATTTATGAATTTTTAGAACTTCTGTGAGGGAGACATAAAAGGGAGGAGATATGGGGATATATGTTTATGTAGAGCTGATTCACTTTGTTATACAGCAGAAACTAACACACCATTGTAAAGCAATTATACTCTAACAAAGATGTTAAAAAAAAAAAAGAAATATTTCTTTTTAAAAAGAAAGCAAAAGACCAAAGATGTCTTTAAGGATGCAGAATTATCCTCCCATAAGACAAAATTTCATTTTAATTTGAAATCTACGAATTTGGAATTTGGGGATTATGGAATAGAGTTAGGCTGAAGGTCATCTTTAGTTTGTACAGGTAAGTGGCATAAATAAGGTTTCAAGGGACCATATAATTTCTGAAGAAGGGAAAAGTAACCTGCTTTCAAGTACTAAAGGAGCAATCTCTTATATGGCAACAATTGGTATGCTAATTATAAATAATTTATCCATTCGTTAGACAGCCTAAGGACATGAAAGTAATGACCCCATTTCATTAAACATTCTATAAAATTTAGGTCTTTCACTTATTTAGACAAGTTTTCCTCCTAATTATCCCAAATGAGTGCAATTCTAGTCCTAGTTATATTTATTGCATTGTCTAGTGTGGAACATTACATACATGGCAAGTTCCATCTGACAAAGGCCTAATCAGATGATCAGTTTTTCTTGACTAGAGCTAGAAAAGAACACCAACGGTTCTTAAGAAAAAATTCCTAGGGATACCATACTCAGATTTCAGTTATTCTTGAAACAACTTTAAAAGTGAGTTTTGGACACCTTAGCTTGAGAACAAGATTCATATTTTTGCCTATCGTATTTCTGCCCAATTTGAGTTCACCTTTTGAGTATTTAGAATACCATCATCAGACAGCTATCCAGAAGATAAAGCAGCATCCACGGACCACCTTCCTGAACACCATCAAGACCGCACCTCCAAACGACACGTTGGCTCCAGCTTCACCCAAAGGGAGAAAAGGATCAACGTCCTTATCCGTCTTGATTCTTCTGCTTGGCAAAGTGCCAAGCCTAGAAAAATCCGAATATCTGGTTTTTCCACTTCTGCACTCAGATTAAAGAACACTAGTCCTGAAAACACACTCACTCAAATTAAATTAAATTTAAAACTAAATGCCGGGCTTCCCTGGTGGCGCAGTGGTTGAGAGTCCGCCTGCCGATGCAGGGGACACGGGTTCGTGCCCCGGTCCGGGAAGATCCCACATGCCGCGGAGCGGCTGGGCCCGTGAGCCATGGCCGCTGAGCCTGCACGTCCGGAGCCTGTGCTCCGCAACGGGAGAGGCCACAACAGTGAGAGGCCCGCGTACCGAAGGAAAAAAAAAAACAAAAAAACATGACTAAGAATGAGCCTATAGAGTTAAATATTCTTGTACCTGAGGGGTCATCTCCCCCCAGCAGCAGAGCACAGGGAATTTGTGAAAGTTCTAGCTCAGATGAATGTAATTTCCATACATTTAATTTACTGCATAGTGTTAAAACCCTTTTCTTTAAGGAAGCGGTTTACTAATCAAATCTCTCCCAGACCGCCCTCTTGGCAACAAGAAGTTAAAACAATCGTTACGCAAATATTAAGAAATTCTAATCCTAAGAAATTGAATACAAGTAAATTTGACCTTTTTCGTTCTGTGAGTTTATTTTGGTGCCTTGATTCTAAAGTTAAAAATACAGAGAAACCATAAATTACATTTTTTAATTTAAGAGCTGACAACTTTGTGTTATATTTGTTTGGTATTTTAAAGTCTAGTATATAGAGAATTTTAAGTGTTCGCTAGTTAACTAGCCATAAAACGGGGGGGTGGGTTAAGAAGAGATATAATTTTTAACTATTACGTAGTGTCTAAAAGCAATTTTTGTTTTATTGAAAATACACAGTATATCATAAAGCTTTGGGACTGTTCTTAAATATTCTAAAGAATGGGAGTTTGCTCCTGTATTTGTATTACTTTAAATATTACATACTCCAAGGATTATGCAGGTGCTAAATTCTGCAAGTCCTCCTACTAGCAGAAGTACTAAATGGAGATTATGCATTCATATTATTCACATTCATTCTGTTGCCATGGGTTACTGAACTCACCCTCCTTGACCACTGAAAAACTAGGAGAAACTGTAAAGGACTTTCTCAGTGACCCTCCTATGGGAAAATCACAAGGACAGTTTTTTTCTTTTCCCCCGAATCGAAGATTTTATAAAACACATCTGATGTGTTCTAAACCAGTTAACTGACTCTTATCAAAAATATAGTTCATTTACTCAATTTTAGCCATCGATACTTTTTTTAAGTCATATCCACCAAAATTCCTAGTTTATTATTGTCTTGACTACCTTGGACTTAATCCTATCTTATACCATTCAGACCCATATAACTCCTCCTTTTTTGACCCCTGATAGCATTATTTTAAATTGTTGTGCTGGGTACTGTCAAATTATTCCATTATTTGGACCCTGGCCTATTGCGATGCTCAGAATGACTTGCTCAGTGTAAACTCTTACAACAGATGGCAAAAGTTAGATGGCACGAAATCTCATGTTTCTTCAGTTTTTCCTAACAGAAAAAGTACAGAAGAGAATGCGTCAGCAGAAGAAAATGGTTTACGAATGAATGAAATTATGTTTACGTGGGGGGACTTCTTTCCATTTGAAGTTTCAATGTTCTTGTCTGGTGCCTTTTGTGCCTAGGAATTGTGCAAGCCCAACGATTTCATCTCCTCCAAGAATCAGGGGTGTTCACTGCAGGACAGACAGTTCCCGATAACACCGGGCCAATTAAGACAGCGAGGAATTCACAGCGGATAGATGAGACACCCCCTCCAGCGTGATGAGAAGAGGAAGGGTAAGAAACAGCAGCACAGAACTATTCCAGCAATAGCCTCCCACGCCCCCCAACGCCCTGTCAGGTTTTAGGAGACTCTACGGTTCTTTGGGCAAAGCAAGGTAACTCTCAGAACATCAGCCAGCAGAGTAGATTCTTTTCCGATAACACACACAAATATTTGAGGTGAGACTCGTTAGAAGAGGCAGGGAACTCTGAAATCTTTCCTCTCGGTACAAGCCAGGCCTCTCAAGCGAGCTCCTTAGGGCAAGTGCAAGATGAACCACCGGGGTAGTGAAAGAAAATATTTATTGTTTACATAAAAATAAGAAGGTAATTTTACTAACAGGTGGCATGTAGACTAAGAGTCGAGTACATACAAGATTTAAAGTGTGTGAGTGTGTGAGCGTGTGCGCATGTATAAAATCTCAGTATTGTCTTCTGTGATGCTTCAGATATTCATTAGTGGCTGCCTCCCAGGGTTGTTCTGAGACTACGTGAGGTCATTCTCACGCACTGGCTGGTACCAAGTACATGCTCAGTAGACCCTGGTTCCCTTCCTTGTGGGGGAAGTGAATTGGGGATAAAAAGTCTCCCTCTTCATGTCTACATTTCAGGAGCACACAGGAACTCTGTTATCTTGATAGGAAGCATGTCCTCAGACCAACAGAGGAAGGCTGTGCTCGTGGCCCAGGACCTTTGACCTCCGGCTTCCCACGGCCAGGCTCAACAGAAACCTTCCAGGGCCTGTCTACACAGCACTGTGTAAGGATTAACCACAGCTCTCCTAGGCCCTCAGCACAGCCCCAGCCCAATGACGCTCTGCACAGCTTCACTGGAGAGAAGGTGCTTTCCCACCTCCGCTGGCACCTGACAGTGCATACCTCCACTTCCGGCCCTTCAGCTCAGGATGGGACACCATCACGTACTCTGCCTTTGGCATCCTGAACAAATGTTCTTTGAAATTCTCCACATGTTGAAACCACCCACACCAAGCAGGGTACAACATACGGGAAAGCAAGATCTGCCACCTCCCAAAACCATGCTTCTACCAGCAAAAGCCAAGGCTTTTGTCATACTGCGGCTCTAGAATTAGAGGAGGCTTTTGAAGTTCAGTTAGTCGGCCGCAACCCTGTAAGGCAAGCCGCTTAATATATCAATACTTGAGGTTCTTCTCGAGCTATTTCCCCTGGTCTTGCAGGCAGGGAGAACTGGGGAGGGGCAATGTGTTGAAGACAGGAAGCTTTGGATTCCCAAATCCCGGCTGGCCAGGGTCGGCGTGTCTGTCTCTACAGTGAGGTGAAGCGGAGGTGCTGGCAGCTCTGAAAGCTTCGGAGGAGGGAAAACCCTCTCTCCTCCCCCAGCTCAGGCTGTCATCCCAGAGCCCCGAGTTCTGCTGCCAAACCATCTGCTAGAAGGAAAGCTGCTGAAATCTTAACACGTGAAAAGCAGATCCCAAAGTGTGGCGCTCCCTTTCCGCAACCCAGGGAGACGTGCTGACCTGAGATTCCAGGGGACCATCACTACTATTTAAAGCTCACCAAGGGAGGAACATGCACTTGATTTGGAGGAGAGAAGGCACTGGGCTGCCCTTGAAAGATGTACCTTAGCCTCCCAGCTTTCCCTCCTCACGTTGCATTTCTGCGATACTCGTTTTATTGCAAACGCAAACGCATATGCATACAAACACACAGCTCAACCATAACCTTGGAAGAGGCTTTTTCTCTTTACCTTATTTGGAAAAGTCCAAGTCAATATCTCTGATTAGACGGGGCACCATTTCCCTGATTTTAGGTGAAGCCAAGTTCTCTTAGATTTCTAACTCACAGGAATACTGAATATACAATGACTCTCCACCATGCTTCCTAAGATGGAAACTCCAGAACAAGTGAGCCCCCTTAGGTAAATGAATAATTCTGTGGATTTCTTAGAAGACCACATACCCAAATCAATAGGTAATGGAATATTTGATCTGTGATTAAATGAGGACCAAAGTATAAGAATCAGATTGAACTCTGATTATTTTAACTCTACCCGACCCTGGACAAGTCGCCTGTCATCTCCCTTCTTCTACAGCCTCAGGTGTAAAATATTTAGGAGTGGGTCACTCTCGTAGAGTTATGTCCCCAAAGAAATAATAATACAGTAGCAAAAATGTACTAGGTTCTTACTATGCGTCAGGCACTCTGCTAATTATTTTACATGCATTTGCTCATTTAATCCACATTGCAACTACAAATTAGATACTACTGTATCCTCATTTTATAAATGAGAAACAGAGGATATATTGCCAAGATTACACAGGCAGCAGGGGGGTGCCAGGACACCGATGTCCTGTCTGACTTCAAAGCCCTAAATCAAAAAGCTCTGCCACTACATAAAGGCACTTTACGAACCAAAGAAGCCACTATTACAAATGTGGAAAAGTCCACCTGACACTACAACCATCTTCATTGTTCGGCTCTTCCGAGCATGTTCAAGTCCTTGGCTAAGTGGACTTTTCAAAACTTTTTATTTTTTTTAAGATAATCAACAGCTGTCCATTGCCTTCATTATAAATAACCACTTAGCAAGTGTGGGGGGGGAAAGATGGTCCAAATACTCCTTTCAATTATTTTAACACCAATCAAAATGAAAATTCAAATGAGTTCTTTAGGTTCACAGGAAGCCCCACTACCACTACAAGCTCCAGCATCCAATCTAAAGTGATGTTTTATCTTAGAAGTTCGGTGGATTCCAAAAAGCTATATTGTTTTTTCATGGCACATCCATGCTGGAATTTTTAGAATCCCAAAACAGAAGCTTGTATATGTACAACCCGGTGGATATCTAAAACGCCCCAGCGTTCACTCCTTTGGCCCAGTGTGAATGGATCAGGCTTCCTGATAGGACACAAGGGCCCTGGAGGCCGCTTATCATCAGTCCCCAGGGGACTAACTACGAATGTGAATGCGGTTAAAGAAGGAAGTGAAACAAAGAGGTCGGAGATTTCACTGAAACTATCAGAAATGTTCGCAAGACAATGGGTCCCCATAGTTGTACGTTTAAATTCCTACTGTATGCCTACTACATTCCTAGCACTTGCTGGAACAAAACCAAGTGAGACTAGAGCCAAGTTCACAAAGAGCTTCACAGTCTAGAGGGAAGATCCGGCAAGAAGATGAGGACAGATGTGTAAATGATGTCACAGGCGGACAAGGGTGCTACGGGAGCACCGGGAAGGGGCAGCTCAATCAACAGTCCACCAGGCCAAAGAGGCTTCCTCGAGAGCTAAGACCGGAGCTGAGTTTTATTTGATTATATTTTATTTTTGGCCACGCTGCACGGCTTGCGGGATCTTAGCTCCCCGACCAGGGATAGAACCCCGGCCCTCGGCAGTGAAAGTGCAGAGTCCTAACCACTGGACCGCCAGGGAATTCCCTGGAACTGAGTTTTAAACACTAAGTAGCTAGATGCAAGGAAGAGGGAAACTGGGTGTTATTGGAGAGATGGAAACAAGGACCCCGGAAGCTTTTACAAAATGAAGCCAACGTGGTTGCAAAGTAAAACTCAACTATATTTCTTTGTGTAGCTCATATGCAATTTATTCTTGACAGCATACTTTGAAGTGACAACTTTGAGATCCTGTTGGGAGTCTATTTGCTTCCTTTGGGGTTCTTCTGTTCTTATGCACGGAAACCAATGCAGTGCTTTATGTACATTAATTCACATAATTCACCCCAAACCTCATAGATACATACAATTATTATTCCCATTTTGCAGGTAAGGAAACTGAGGCCCTGAATAAATAGGTAATTTATCCAAATTTACCCGCTCAGTACTGGAAAGGCTGGATTATGAAGCCATCTGGACTACATGTCTGCTCTAAATCACTCTGCTACACGGCCTCTCCAAAAAGGAATTTACTGAAAAGTATTGAGTAACTCAGGATTGCTGGGAGGCCTGGAGATCCAGGCTTGGAACTCGGTAGTCACGCCAAGCACAAACCCTGCAGCTGGCACCCACCTACACTGCCACACACGAGACACTGCCTGCAGAATGCCATCTTGCTGCCACACCACTGCCAGCCAGGGAACGTGCCCCAGAGCCCCCCTACCCTGCCCCACAAGCACCAGATGCAGAGTCTGGAAAGGAGTGTGTAATTGGTGAAACCATGACCGTGAGCCAGGCACGTCAGAACATCAATTCCACGGCCAAGTTCGGTGTCCACATAGAGAAATGAGGTTCTGCCTCCCCCCAAGGTCCATAAGATGAGTGTATTGGTTTCCTAAGACGCTGAAACAAAGTACCACAAACTGGGTGGCTTAAAACAAGAGAAATTTATTCTCTCACAGCTCTGGAGGCCAAGAGTCAGAAGCAGGATTGTTTCCATCTGGAGGTTCTGGGGGACAATCCCTTCCATGCCTTTCCACTGGCTTCTAGCAGTTGCCAACAATCCCTGTACTGCCTTGGCTTGTAGACCCATCACTCAAATCTCTACCTCCATCCTCACATGGACGTCTCCCCTGTGTCTGCGTCTCTTTTCTTCTTCTCATAAGGGCATCAGTCACACTGGATTCAGGACCCACCCGACTCTAGTACGACCACGTATTAATTCCATCTACAAAGTCCCTATTTCCAAATAAGGTCATATTCAGGGTTACCAGGGGTTTTCGGGGGCACACGTTCAACCCACAACAGTGGGGAGATACAGACAGGGGAAGGGGGTTCAGATGCTGGACAGCCAAAAAAAATGACAAGTATCCACAGAACCTCAATTGCTGTGGCAGAGCCTTCATTTCACCTAATAACGAAATAAATGACTTCAAAGCAAAAGTTGGATGTGCCGAAAGCAATAAATTGGTCTGTGAGCTCTCTTAGGGGAACCAACTAGACAGGAACTTGCAGTAGGGGTGAGGTGAGGGTGTTAATTACAAAGCTAGAAGGGTCCTCCCTCTGAAACTGTGGCCATCAGAAGGAGACGGCCAGGCTTAAGCCCTGCTACCTCTAATGCCCACAGGCACCTGCCAGATATTTCTCTTTTATCTTCAAAAAGAGAAAACTTGGCCTGGAGGGGCCATCATGGATTTAAGTAGGAAGATAAATGGAGATTTTAACTGTGTATATGCGTTACCTAAGCCATAAATTTTCAACTCGATCGGTATATGACAGATGTTTGAAATATACGTTACTTACATAGCTGGTCTAGTCTTTTGTGCTGCTGCTTGCATAGCTCTGAACCCTTTTCAAACCAGAACTAGAGATACCAAAAGCACATCCCTTTTATCAACACTACAATAGCTTCTGAATAAATGCAAACACTAATCAAAAACATCCAAACATTAAAAAGCTCTTTACTTTTAGGAAAAGAGAGCAGATGATCTCCAAGCAATCCTAACCTTGAGTCTCCAGGTTTTCAGAAACCTAAGTAGGACTCAATGTTAATGGAATCCAACTGACCCTCCATCTGCTGGAAATAAAAATAAGCAAGTCACCTGTTCCCCTCTAAGAAGTGGAACATAAAGTACAAAAGCTAAACTATTCCCGTGTTCTCACTAACACTGCTAAGTGGTTGACCCCCAAACTATACCTGGAGCCTCTACCGGTCACGTGAGTGCTTACCTCTCTGCTTGGACAACCAAACCATTACGTCCAACATGGAACTCATCTTCTGCTCCATTTCCCCCAGCCTCCTGGTCACTTATTGCATTCTTCCAACAAAAATCTCTGATTCGCCTTTGATTTTCTCTCCCCTCTTCAATCCGGTCACTTAAAGGAACAGCCAGGCCCTTGGTCCTCATAGATGCTCCCTTTGCCCTTCATGCTCATCCCTCCTTCCTTGGATACGGTTTTCACTATGAGGCATGAGTACCACTCAGGTATGTGAGGGCATTTCAGGTGGTACCTGGTTGAATCATTTTTTACTGAAATAGGAATATATGAACTGTAATGGGGGTTAGAAAAATAACTGTCAAATGAAACCCATAATTTCATATAAAATTAAAATTTTTTCTTTTACATCCATTTAAATATAAAAGTGGGTAGAGTTAAAGAAAAATATTAACTAAATAATAGCACAGATAGTATATGGACATGGTTTACAAATTCTTAAGGGTGGTGTGCTAATGCCTAGCAGTGTTGCAAAACACTGCTCTTGGGTGGTCCCTCATCACCTTACTGCTTGATAACCTCTGTTCCCTCAACCACCTCCCAGCTGGTCCCCTAGCCTCCCAACTCCCATTTCTTCCATCTATCCTGTAAGCCACAGCCAGACACCTCTTCCTAAGATGCTCCTTTCATTATTTCTCTCCCAAACTCACAAGTCTGATTCCTACCCCAATAAACTCCACCTAGATTTCAAGAGCCCACCTGATCTAGCTACACATTATTTCTAGTTACATCCCAAATTTACAGTATGGCAAATTTCACACTGACGTTTTCCTTGCCAGCTGAATGTCTTGGTTCATACTGCTTCTACAACCTTCCCCCAGTCCTCTGCCTTCTCTGCTCTTCAAATCCTACCCAGTCCTTCGAGAAGCAAGTAAGTCCTCCTTCCAGGCAACCTTTTTTTATTGACATCTCTCCTCTGAAGTCCTATTCCACTTACACCAACCCTATTGACCAACCCCACTTAACTCTTTTTTTTTTTTAACATCTTTATTGGAGTATAATTGCTTTACAATGGTGTGTTAGTTTCTGCTTTATAACAAAGTGAATCAGTTATACATATACGTATGTCCCCATATGTTTTCCCTCTTGCATCTCCCTCCCTCCCACCCTCCCTATCCCACCCCTCTAGGTGGTCACAAAGCACCGAGCTGATCTCCCTGTGCTACGCGGCTGCTTCCCACTAGCTATCTACCTTACATTTGGTAGTGTATATATGTCCATGCCTCTCTCTCGCTTTGTCACAGCTTACCCTCTCCCCTCCCCATATCCTCAAGTCCATTCTCTAGTAGGTCTGTGTCTTTATTCCTGTCTTACGAAAATCAGCTATTTGTAATGAGGTGGATAGACCTAGAGTCTGTCATACAGAGTGAAGTAAGTCAGAAAGAGAAAGACAAATACCGTATGCTAGCACATATATGTGGAATTTAAGAAAAAAAAGAATGTCATGAAGAACCCACTTAACTCTTGATTATATTCCAGTATTTCCTGCTTTCTAATGGTCAACTCATTGAGAGCTGGTCCTACCAGCCACAATAGGAAGTCCTTGAAGAGTAGAATCTTCTGTTACAAAAGGATGACGCACATTAGGAGTTCAAGACATTTCTTCAACCAAGTTTTTAAGAGAAGCCATGTTTTATTCATTTATCCAATAAATATTTCCTGAGTCCCTGATATGTGTCAAGCTCTGTGGTTGTTGGCAAAATAGAGATGTGAATAAAACACATACTGTAACTGAGGAACTCACTGGCTAGTAAACCCGAGGTACAACACAATGTCACCATGCTGTTGTAACACAAGTACAAAACAACCATCATACGAGTGATCCACTCTAGGAAGAGAAGGGGTATATGAGCTTGTTCTGGAAGGCTAAACAGGATGAGCCTTATATATTTTAGCTAAATATCAGGCTTTTAAAGATGGCGAGCACACTCTCAGAGGTGTCACATAAATCACAAAAGGCAACAAGACATTGCAGAAGGCAAAGAGTTTCCAGAGCCTGGAGTGTAGGGTGGTGGGGGAGGGATGGAAGGAGGGGTGGGAAAAGCAGGGGAGGTCACGCCATGAAGAGCCTTGGTCTCAGACTTCACCCATAGGCATGAGAAACGTTGAAAAGAGTTGGAAAGTAACATGACCACTTTTGCTTTAGGAGGTATTAAAAACCTAAAAAACAAAACCCCTCTGGGGACCCGTAGAGCAAGAATTGGACATGGTCAGTTTGGAAGACACTGTAATAGAACAGAAGGATTTCAACAACAGAGATGAAAAGGGAGGGGGAGATTTTAGAAATATTTAGGTGGTAGAAATCAATGGGATTTTCTGGCCAACTGGTTGTGCATTCCAATGTCAAATAAAAATAGTCTGGGGATTAACTACTTAAGGAAAAGTTCACTATCTACTTAAAAAAAATTACCCATGCCATTTCTCTCCCATGTTACTGTAGTGAAGGTTAAGTTAGCATTGACTATAGTCTATAGTCTTACGAACGACGCAATCTTGTACCAAAGAACATACAGCTGCCTGAACTGCCCTAACTCTCTAGGGCTATAGAGAATTTAAGCCGCAATTGCTCTGGAGGTGTAAAAATGCTAAGGTTTTTATACAATATACTCATATTCCTTTTTTCAAATAAAAACGTTCACAAGAGCGTAAAAGATGTTGAAATACCAAGAGAGGTGACCTTTTGTAAGCACATTCACGTTCTCCTGAGAGATAAAGAATAAAGTCATTCACCACCAAGTGTAATATTCCTCACTTCCACAGGCCTGATGAAAGGAGTCAACACAGGTAGTTTCAAATTAAAGCACGGTTGGAGCAGCGAGGCTGGAAATGTATCTCTGCGAGGAGGTATAAGGAGGCAACAGGATGCTGTTTATGAAAACCTGCACGTGATCGGAACCTGCCAGGGCTTCATCCCTGTCCCCTCACCCCCATTAGTCTGGTCACCAGGACAAGCCCTAATGCGGCCACTTACTGTAACATCTGGGGATGACAGGAAATAAGACTCCATTGCAAAATGAGCGCTATTCCCACACACCCCACATACGGAAGCACATGACTCCAATAAGCAGAAAGGGCAAAGGTTATTTCTAACGATTTCTGTGTAAGTGCTGAGAAATCCTGGGCTTGCCCATTACAGAGGCGCTGCGGAGCCCAATTCTGTAATGGAAATGCGGGCCAGGAGGGCCCGTTCCAGACGGGGAGAGGTCATGTTACCCGCCAGGGACACAGCTGGTTTGGGGCAGGCCCAGATTAGAACCTCAGGTGCCCATCCTCCACTCCCAGAAAACTCTCAAAATAACAGAACGTAAGGAACTGGGCCCCACAATCCACTGTGCCCCAGAATTAGTTTCTATAAAATGAAAACTAATAACTCATCAAGGTGGAGTCCTGGCCATTCCTCCCTGCTGATTTATATTAGTTAGATCGGCAGACAAAACTGGTTTATATTTTCTTAAGATGTCAGTTTGCGGCTTGTGTTTTCTTTCTTTTCAAATCCTTTAAAATTGTCTGCCTTGTTGTTTCTTAAAATGACAAACATCCATCCAAAAGTACCATGACTTTGGGGGTGTCTCGTTCACAGGGGACGCCTTTTATGCACATGCTCTGTAGGACCTTTATAGTGGAAAACAAATCACTTTGCAGTCCTGATCAATGAAATGTCCCCAAACTTGGTGGCATGCCATGTGAAATATAAAGAAGCGGCCATCCCCAGGGCTTGGGGAGAGGAAAGTGAAGTAGCATCATTTGTATAAAGAGGTCACAGTTCACAAGGTCCTGACAGAGAAGGTTCTAACACCTTCATTAACAAAGGTTTGGTGCCTTGAAAATCATTTCATGAAGGTAGGTGAGCATATTTTCATATATAAAGCCCTAAGGATTATACAGCTATGTGCCTCTTTATGGGGAGTTTTCTTTTCTCTCTAGTTAATTAATATCATAATTTCTAGTTTTAGAAACTGTGAGAGAATAATCCCACGTGCATTTGGCCTAACCCCTTTTCTTATTCAGCTCATGGATGCACATTTTATTATTCATCTTGATTTGAACAAAAGGCAAGATTTTCCCCCCTTCTGCTCAGAAACTACCTTTGGGAAATTAATATTCAAGATGAACAATGAACTCATCTCAAGGCCTGTGAACTTGCTGGTTGCCAGGAGGCCTGTGAATTCTTAGGATTATTTTCGATTTGGTAGCATGAATCAGGGGCTTAAATAGTCATATAAGGCATGGTCTTCAAAATTTAAAGTTTCAGAATTCTCTAACTGTCCGTTTGTAGGATCTCCTTAAGTTTGATATGTGTCTATTCTAACCTCTTGAGCTTAAGTGTAGTTTATCCCAAAGGTACATGAAAAAGCCAAGGCTAAATGTCAAGCCTGTTGCTGTAAATCACATTTCAAACTGGTAGTTACTTATTAGTGAAAAAAGACTGTTTGAAAAGGTTCTGTCTCATTAGAAAGCGATTATGGAATGCCTATAATTTTGGCTTAAGTAAACAGAGTTAAACTTGAAATACCTACTGTGAGATAGTAGGCCAGATCAAAAGGACAGCTATTCAAATTTCCAAGGACCTCTCCTTTCCTAAAGTTAAAAAAAAAAACAGTGATTTTCACCATATTTTTAAGGAATATTTGTTGGAGGGGATTTCTCTTTCACCATATTTTTAAGGAATATTTGTTGGAGGGGATTTCTAAAAGCAGTCTCCACTGAAGTTATTTCAAGTCATTTAGTATTTCTCTGAAGAAGCTTATCTTGTCCTTTGAACCCAACAGAAAAACCTCTTTTTACTGAGAATAAGTATGATAAATACTAGTAGCTATTATGGCAAAATGACTGGACAAACAGAAAGAAGAAGTATGAAAAGCTTCATGTGTTTCTAAGCTGCTTCATTTTCTATTTCATTTCATGTGACAAAGGCTCTGTTTGTATCCAGAGTCACTAACTTGATATAAGTGGACTTTCTTACATTTGTTAAGGGGAAGACAACTTCTCCCAAATGATGTCAAAGTGTCTCAATATACCATCTATTACTATCAACACTGGTATTTGGAAAGGAACCATATTTGAAAAGGCAACTGACAAGCTACTCTCAATCTCCCCCAAAAAGATGTGTATGAGAAAGATTCCACCTACTCTCCCAGTGTTCATTGTATGTGTTTGTCTTAATATTTACTTTATCCTTCCATGAGCCCCAACCCTTTTTATTATACATATTGGCTAATAATTAAAATAAAGAATAAATAACAGCTTCCATCCTTGGACAAAACTATATTATACCCAACCCTGCAGCCCCATGAGAATCTAGCAAGGCACTTTGCTTGAGGTGGGGGGAGACTCCATAAAATGCTGAATGAATAACACAGCTCTTCTTCCCCCACCTTCTGGTTTTCTTTTCTCAGTAGTAACCTAACATGAAACCTGCACAGACAACCACCAACCTGAAAGAGCTGATCCTTCAGTATCCCCATAGGACCAGCTTACTCTTTACAAGTCAAGAAATAAGAGAATCAAAGAAAATGAAAAGCTTCTTCCTCAAGCCCTCAAAAACGCCTTGAAAAACTGGCAATAGCAGAGAAGTTCTTTAGCAAAGAATAAAAATGTGATCATAATGATGCTATGACAAGATAGGTGAAAACAGGCTCCATGGGAACGTGCCTGAAATCATTACAGAGTCTTGCAGGTTTGTTGAAGACATTACGGCCACCTGCCCTCCTACAGCCTCACTCTTGGTTATCAGTACTGATTCCTGAAGAGGGGCAAAAAAGAGGCGAAACTCCTCAGTGTGGAATGAAGACATTCAAACCCCAAGGATATGAAACCTGAGATTATCTGAACACTCAGTGTAGACATGGGTTTATGGACATACGTGTTTTGAGGTTACACTTGGATTTAGGTGTATTTCAAAATTTACTACCACCAGCCTGAAGAATAAAGCAACCACAGCAGTGACTGACTTCAATTACTGAAGTATAAACTGTAGTTGTCACTTCCTTTACAAATCTGGCATTTCATGACAGGGAAAATCAAGGGAGCCTTATTGCCAAGACAGTACATCCTTATGTCACCAGATTTTGCAGTAAAAAAGACGGTTATTTTATTTAGGTTTTATACTCACGGAAATGCACTCACAAGACATTTTTAAAGCATGAGATACCAGCCCCAGTTTTTTTTTTTTTTTAAACTTGCTGTTTTAGGAGAAAGATACTAGAGCTAGACTTTGAGTACCAACTGCAAGCTTAAAGCAATCTTCCCAGGATTTAGAGTGATTTGGTATAGATGTGTTTTCAAATATAACCTCGGTTTTCCCAGGACATTTTGTTTAGAAGAAAATGAATTCATTCAGAATGAAAAACAAACAAACCAAAATTGGTGTCTTACACGTCATTACATACAAGTGGTCGACAGTAAGTAAGGAGAAAACAACGAGAAGAGTTTCAGGATTTTCCTCCTTCAGCGTTTCAAGTATTTTATCCCTGGGTTTCCAAGTCACACAGCAAAGCCATCCGCTGTATTTCCAAAGGCAACTAACCGGCGCCTTCAGAAATGCTTCTATGCGTTTTAAGATGAAATCCTTCATTCCCGTTCACCGTTTTGTTTGTCCTTCCTGTCTGACATGCAAATACATGACACAGCCTCCATTCTTTCCTTATAACCTGATTCAAAGCAACATATGTTAAATCCACACAAAATCATGTGAGCATTCAATCCGCATACACACCATTACCCCACCGAATGCATTCAGTGGGCTGCAACACAGTTCCCTGCGTGTAAGCAGACCAGCCTGAGACCTCTTCCCTGACTCAAACCATCCAGAACTGTGCATGGAACCTGTTCCCTTTTGAAAAAGAAAGGCTGTTTAAATACCCACTAGGATAATAACTGGCCACAATGCGGGAGCGAGCAAGCCCGATGCTGCGGGCAACGGCGGGCGCAGGCTCTTCCACAAGCTCAAGGAGGCTGGGCGCCCGAGCTGGCGGTCATTTATCTGTGCAGCCAAAACGCCCGGCACGTCCCCCTCCCAGATTTCACCTAACTAATAGCTCTCCAACCCCATATTGAGAGGGCCTGCTGTGGATCTTGCGGAGGTACAAAATGGTGGATGAGAGCTAATTTTTTTTCCTGCTTTCCCCATAACTTATCGCATCCATCACTGCCCGTCCTCCCGGGGAAGCACCCCGGCCGTGGCGCTCGGAGCACGCCCCGTGGCCCCGGCCTGGGGGCAGGGACGCGGTTACCAACCTGATGTCATGTAGCCCCGCGAAGCCTGGGGCGCGAAGGCCGCGGGGAAGCGCTTGTGCAGGCGGTAGTCCTTCTCGCTGCGGGACCTCATGCGGTCCGAGGCCCGGTCTGAGAAATCCGAGCTAGGCCAGGCTCGCCGCAAGGTTGTGCTCCGGGTCTTCTTCATGGTGGGGAGGGCGACCCGCTGCCCCGATCCTCGGGGCCTCAGCGCCGGGGCGCAGCACGCGGCTTCATCCGTCTACGGCGGGCACGACCCGGGCGGACTCTGCGCGCATTTTCCCAGCCCCTCCTCGTCGGCGTCTACACCGCCAGCGGCGGGTCCGGCCCTCCCCACGCCCCCACACCCCCCCACGGCGAAGGCTCCGATTTTACACACGTCCCACAATGCATTACACTTCATTTGCAATCCGCCCGGCTTATAGCTTCCAGATTCCTGGGGGGAAAGGCACGTTAGGAGGCTCCCCGGCCAGGAGGAGGCGGGGAGGGGGCGGGCGGGGTGAGGGCGCCGAGACTTGCAGCGTGAAAGCAATGGGAGCGCAGACAATGGCCCGATTCAGCGCAGGAGTGCTTAGCCAACTGTGAGCCACGGCACAAAAGACCCAAACAAATGAGGAAGCCCAGGCCTCCGGTGGTGACCCGGGATCGGGCGCCCGGGAAGCCGGAGGGGCGGCGGCAGACCCTCTCCGCACCGGGCGGCTCAGAGCGAGGCGTGGGGATGACAGTGTCCAAGTCGTGTCCCCCTGGGCCTATCAGCCGCGCGGCCCGCAGTCCCGGGCGCGGGCTGGCTCTGCCTCCCCTGCAGTCCTCGGGAGGCAGTCTTCATTACAGAGGCTCGGATGGGGGGCGCGTGTGCACAGGATCCGAGCAGGCTCTGCAGTCAGCAGCTGCGGCGGCGGGCCCCTGCCGAATCCAGGAAGAGTCCTCGCGACTGCAGCGCCTCGTCGATCTTCCTCCTTCCAAGGCTCAGGGTGGTGTGCGTGCGTGTCTGCGTGTGCGTGTGTGCGCGCGCGCGCCGACACGCATGTGCCCCCCTACACAGGCATGCTCCTACTTACTGGCCGCGGCGGCGACGGGAGCCATGGCTGCCAAGGATGCGGAGCCTGCCGATCGCCACCCGCACGGCGGCACCGCTGCTCAGTCGCGAGCGCGCAGAACAGCTATTGAAGGACCGGAAGCCGGGAAGCCGCTCAGCCTCACGCTAATCACCGAGCTGCCTTAAGTTAGAGCACGGATCCTGTCAGGCTTCTCATTTTCATGTAAAACACCCTGCGGCGGCTCTGGGACTTGGCTGGTACCCCAGCCAGGAGTCAGCGCTCGGATATTTACATCTTTTTAGGATGGCGCCTCCCGCTTGCAGAAAGGGAGAGAAACCGCTCGGTGGGAACAGGGCAGTCTGCGGTGCCCTGCCTTGCCCACCTGCGCCAATCCCGGAGGCAGCTAGATCCGGGGGAGGGGGCGCCACCCGGGGCTCCGCCGACAGCCGCAAACGCCCGGGCACCTGGTCCACGCCGCCTGGAGGACGCAGCGAGGGCGTCTCCGGCTCTTCCTCGCTGTCCCTCGAGCCCCCGGTGTCAGTCACTGCCAGCCCGCTAACCTGCATTCAGGTCCACAGCCCCACTACCCGGCTCGGCTCTGCACCGCTGTTTCTGGTCCAACAACCAATCGCTAAAGGACAACAATGCGCGCTGCGCGGGAGGGGAGGAGGGGGCGATGCGCCGCCCCGGCCGAGGCGCCGGGCCCGGGATGCCGGGCCGGGACGCGGAGGTCACTGCGAGTTAAAGGTGCGCGGCCACATTGCGGAGAACCCCGACCGCGCTGCGCTGCGGCCGTTTTGTCAGCTTGGCTTCTCGTTTGGGTTTCCAATAACGCTTAGGTGTTGTAAACAACAAAAATAAACCCGATTCTTCTTACGTCTTTGCGCTTTTTTCCATTTGTGACGATGCAACGTTCAAAATCATGTTTTATGCTGTTCTACATATTCGCAGGTGGCAAGGTACAGAGACAGGGATATGAAATCTTTATGAACCTATGATCTTTTCAGGTTGATTCTGTAAACCCCCCCCCAAAAAAAACCCGCACTGGGTTCTAAATGGTTAAGATTCAGGAGTTTTAGCACAATTTGGTGCTTTTCCAAGGCTTTAATTCTTTGCGGGGGGGGGCAGGTTCTCGATGAACGACACAGAGGGGGGCGAGGTTTCGGCAACAAACATTATAGAACCTAGAACTTCCATTCACTATCTAAGGGCTGCCCTCTGTAACCTGGGGCCAGTGTAACTGATCTATCTCCCGGGAACCTGGGGGTAAACAAACAAAAATCTCTAAGCAACTTGTATTTACACTAATCAAAATTTATTACTTATTAATACAAAATTTATTACCGTAAACCAGTTAGCTAATATTCAATGATATTTTTTAAAAGTTAGAAAAGGACAGTCTCCCAAAAGGCACATTTTGCTAAATTGTCTTCTTTACTGTAAGAGGACTGCTAAGAACAGAAAGCCTCCAGCTTTAGAAGCTAAAGAAGACTAAATGTGTAAAGAACCATAAAGGTAATAAAAAATAATTGTATTAATGAATGCATGAGATATTGACATTTAGATATCTCAATCCAATTCAACAACTACCCTACATCCCATGAGCCAAAAGTGGTTATATGAATGATTATAATGGTTACGACTGAAGGCTAATGGTGATTGCTGTGACAACTGTGATACTTATTCATTTAGCAAATGAATTTTGACTGTCTAGTATATGCTGTGATGGATGCTGGGCAAACAGAACAACACACACGGCTCCACGTAACTTATGGTCTAGGTAGTAAGCAAATAAATGCACGGATTGTGTTAAGGTCTACAAAGAAGAATCACCTCCATGAAAAAATGACAGTTAATCTGAGACCTACAGTACGTGGAGTCATCCAAGCAAAGAGTAGGGAGAGTGATGTTTCAGAAACTGGGAACAGTGCATGCAAAGGCCCTGAGGTGGGAAAGAAACTTGGCTTCTGTTGGAAGAAGTGAAAGAAGGCCAGTGTGGCTGGAATTGGAGCATAAGAGGAAGGCGTGTGATGAGATCACGGATGAAGCCAAGAGCTAGATCACGAAAGGACTTGCAGGCCATGTTAAGGGTTTTGTATTCTATTGTATTATGTGAGCCACTGAAGGGTTTTAAGCAAAGAAGCAATGATAGTTTCAGAATTTCTATATAAAAGGGGCTTATAGAAGAGGGATTCTGTTTAGGGGAGGGGTCATCCAGGACTTTTCCGGACTGTAAATTTGAATCGCACTTGACTTAAAACTGAGAAAATATTCATTGTTCATCTGAAGGAATGGGGGTGGGTTGATGGATATTCTGGGAGCAGAGCTACAGCTCCACTCAGCTGCCTCTGAATGCTGGCCTTTGCAGAGCAGCAATATCACCCAGTGTCCATACGCAACAGAATGCTCTTGGAGCCAAAGTCAAATAGCCAGACACAGAAGAATCAGGCGGTAAACAGGCTGGGTTAGCTTAATCGAATCAGATAGTAAAGCAGGAGAGGTAGAGACAGTTAAGTAATTTATCCATCCAAATTAAGTGGCAACATCAAAAGAAGTTATGAAGGTAAGACGAATCTAGCAAACAACATACTGTGAAACCAACGCTATGTAAAGAAAGTGGAATCCCGTTATTACAGCCACTGTTAAAATCAGACTCAGTGTGTCCATCTGTCCTATGAAAAGATTCACTCTGGTCATACTCAACCCCTAGGTCCCTAGTCCTAGTTTCAAATCGCTCAACCTACTTGAGACAATCAAGTATCTGGGTCTTGAACTGTCCATCAAGTAAGCTCAGTTGTATAATCCCAGTTTTTCCTAGTAGGAAAGTTTAGAATTAAATAGCGAAATGATACAGCAAATCACTTTCACACTACTCGAAATTTTTAAATCAGGCTTAATAATTTGTACATTTTGTATTTACACATCAGATAGAGACACTAATTAGACCCACATTTGCTTTGTGATTCTAATTCAGATGTATACAGTTAGCCCTTGAACAACCAGGTTAATTCAAGTATAATTTATAGCAGCCATTCCAGCCACGGTTCCTCAGATTCAATCAACCACGGATGGACCATGTGGTATTTACTATTGAAAAATACCCATGTGTAAGTGGAAATGGGTAGTTCAAACCTGTGTCATTCAAGGGTCAACTGTAATTGATTTTAGACTTGTAATTTTAAGTTGAAAGGTAGAAGAATTTTGACTTTGACTCGCTCCTCATTTAAAACCTTGGTTTATTAGATTTACAAGAGTTGAATGAATTTAATAGTTACAAGTATGTAAGCTCCATGAAGGCAAGGGATGTTTTGTTTTATTCATTGCAGTTCATTGTTCTGCTTTGTTCATAGCTGTGTCCAGTGGCTCACAGTAACTGGCCCAGATGTGATGACTAATGAAGCCTGATTAAGTACTCTGAAGAATCTGGTTTGAAATTTTCCATAACTGTGTTTCTAAATGGGGCTAATTATTGAGTAAAAGGACTTTAGTCTTCAATGTGAGTCGATCAAATGTTTTTCAAAGGCCCCTGAGAGTTACAGTTTTAATTTTATTATTTTTAAAATACCAAATTTACAAACTGAATGCATTGAACCTAAAAACTGAAGGAAATTTGATTTTCCCATTTGTATCTCTAATCAAGGAAAATTTGATATTTTGAACTTGTATCTCTGGTATACTGAACATTCATTAAAGACCTAAATATAAGTGATCTTTGCTGTGCACAGAAAGCCCCACTTTGGTATGGTAAGAGAGCTAAGTCCGCAGAAAGGAAATAGGTGTTTATATATTTACGTACGTCTGTGATATATGCATCAAACTTTGTGATTAAAATATTTGTTAAATAAAAATCAAAATTCTGAGTCTGATGGTCATTTATCTTGCTGCTGCGTCCTGAAACATAATTTGAAAAAGATATTAACAGTCTCATTTGACAAATGTGCTTTTAGTCAAAAAAAATACATATACACACCTTAAAATTGTGTGGCTGCGTGGCCCAGGTTAAGAAGTTAAATGGAATCTGGAAATGAATGTGTCCCAAAAGGACGAGGGCTTTTTCAGAGGCTTTCGAGCTAGAAGATTGGGAGTATTTCTTATGTGACGCATATATACACTCATATATTTGCATGTATGTACATATGCACATTCATATGACCTGGGCCTCCAAAAGTAGCTAATAAGGTAGCTGACCATGTATTTGGTAGATACATCTTTGTCCTCCTTTGCCCAGGCTCCAAACTGCTAGCTATAATTTTATCAGAAAGCTTGAGCATTTATTGTCTTAGAAGATGCTCTCTTCTTATGTGGACCACCAGCGTGGTTGCCAGGGCAGTGGTCACGCTGCTGGCATGAAGGTCTGCAGCTCCCAATAAATAATGTGCTCTGGGGAACCCCTGTCCTGAGATACATTAACAAATGTGACTTGGAAAGAGGGTTCCATTATAAATTCAGAAGGTGTGCTAAAGTTACAACAGGCCTGCTGGACTTCTCAGAGCCTTTCATGTGCAAACGCACCTTGTAAATCCACCAAGAAAACAACAACAACAACAACAACTGCTCTTCAAGCTCTAATCATAGGACCACCTGTTGCTGGAACACATTTAGGCAAACAGATCTAGACAGGTGGTGGGAGGTGATAAATCCATGGCGTAAAACATGTTTCGGAGAAGTCGTAAGTATGATGAGACAGTGTATATATTGGTCTTTGCATCCCTATCAAAATCTAAGCTGAATTTCCCTTAGTCTCTCCACTCAGGTACATTGTCACCTATAACCCACTGCCGACAGGGCTATAATGAATAATGGTGGTCAATGAATTCTACTCCCAAAGAAAGCAATTATTTGGGGATGGAGGAACTCACCAAGGAGAAGTAACTCAAGAGGGGCCTTGAGTGTTTGGGAGAATGGAGAGGCTGGAGTAGGCTGGAGGATGATGACATCCGTCTCCAGGCCAGACTAAGCGAAGTCAGAGTAATAGAGGGCAGGTCGGTGTGGTGACGCCAAGGAGAGCAGGCATTCACGTCTTTGCTGGGGGCCTGGGAAAAGTTCATCTTTGAGTTCCACTGTTTCAACTGTCATGGTGATAAGCTCTCAAAGTGAAGATCAGAGGTAAATATATAAATGTTCCATTTCACTGCTGGCAAGCAGAAGGCATCAAGAAAAAAATAGCCAAGTTTATTATTACGCTTGATCACTAAGGGGGGGCACTTTAAAAACCTGAACCCTTTCTAGATCCTTTTGTTCACCTATGCATCCTGCTTTGCATCAAATAACAAAACAAGCTGAATTCCAGCGGGGGCCAGCAAGTAACAGTGATACCATACCGTGGATGCTACTGAGTTAAACAGCTGAAATACGGAGCACCCGCACACTGGGTTTAGGAAAAAGAAAGAAGAAAACACCCAGGCACAGCTAGCGTGTTTTCAAGAGCTGCAGCATTCAGTGGCGCCCAGCACACCCTGCTCAAACTGGAGCAGTTACCCAGGGTCGAGAACAGAGTCCAGAGAAGGTAGAAACAACCTGTGTCCGTCAACAAATGGAAAGAGCAAGTGTGAGGAAATTCTGACACACGCTACAACATGGATGAATCTTGAAGGTATTATGCTAAATCGGCTAGACACAAAAGAACAAATATTGTATGATGCCTCTTAGATGAGGTGCTTAGAGTAGTCAAATTCAGAGACAGTACGGTCACCGTTGTCAGGGCCTGGGGGAAGGGGAGGGGGAGTTAGGGTTTAACGGGTATCACGTTTCAGTTTGGGACGGTGGTAAAGTTCTGGAGATGGATGGTGGTGACAGTTGCCCAACAACGTTAAGGCCACTGAACTGTACAGAAAGAATTAAAGTAGTAAATGTTACGTATATTTTATGCAATTTAAAAGATAAAAAAGAATAGAGTCCAAGAAGCAAAGGCACAGTCAGGAAGTGGACAGGGCGGAAGACAAGCTGCTGTGAGCTGGTCCTTTCACCTGCACACACGCAGGGCACACAGCCTCGCCTTTTTTTATGTTTGAAAACAAATGCTGATATCAGGTAGACCGAGAATATAAAACAAGCTCAAAAGTAAACTGGCAGGGTCAGGTTCCACCCAAATATAACTGGAAAATGATTCTTTTAAAGGTGCATTTGAATTTGCCAAGATCTAGAGAAATTTTTTAAAAGACTTTTTAAAGTTTAGGGACACCAAAATTTTTGCTCTTTAAAATTTATATTAACAAACACTCCATTTCTACCAGCTGGAGAAAGGAGCCTGAGCAAAGTCACAATGGTCAGAAATCGATGGAGGGAACCCTAAATAGTCTTGTCTGAAAGGCACGAAAATGTCAGGGACTCGTGAGCCACTAAGCTGGAAGGGTATATTGGGACAGTTGGTGGAGTGTTTGGGATTTCAGGCCAATTAGTCTGTGCGTAAGTATAAAGGGAAAGGGGCGCGTTGACTCCTGAGCAAAGGAGAGACATAGCTGGGTTTGGACTTGAAATCTTAATCCAGTGGGAACTGGCTGCAAGCTTGAGGGAACTTTCCAAGGTGACGAGAATGTTATCAAAACTGAATTGTGGTGATGGCTACACAACTGTATAAATTTATAAAAACACATAGCACACTTAAAAATGGTTGGATTTTGTGGTATACAATTATACCTCAATGATACTGTTTAAAAAAAATTAACCCAGCCATAGAGTGGAGGATAACCTGGAAAACTTAAAGACTTGAGCTAGAAAACCAGTTAGGAGGAGACTGCCATAGCACAATTGAGAGGATGCTAGTCAGAATCTGATTTCTAACAGGAGGAATGGAGAACAGTGAACAGGGAACATTGCCAGGTTCAAACCTGCCGACCTACACAGTTGATCTGTGAGAGGCTGGGGAGTGTAGGACAGACAGGGCAGTGGAGGGCAGACAGAGGAGACAGGGTCACGGGTATCTCCAATGTTTATGGACTGATTCCACACACAGACACTGGGAAATCATTTTAATTCTGGATCCTCCCCTTTCTTGAGCTTTGAAGTATTTATGATTTATGCTACTGATTTTGGTCCTTATTCTCATACTTTCTTTCCACTGTTAAATAGTTCCAAAATATTATACAAACACACACATTTTTCTTCTTGCAAATATAACTGGCAATCTCTCCATTACCCAATCCATCGACAAATTTCGCCCTTATCTGGCTTCTTGCTTGGCGCTATTGTCTACTCTCTCCTCTTAAAATGTTTCCCTCCTTTGTCTTTCTTACTGTCTCTCTCACTGGCTCTCCTCTTACCTCTCAAGTCCGCGTCCACCCATTAAACACTGGTGTTCCCTGGATTCCGTCCCCAATCACCCTTCTCTACCTTCAGTCTCACAATATCCACTGCTCAACAACATCCACTGCTCTGTCTTAACCCCTAGAAATGATTGATTTCCAAAAACTCTCCATCAGACCTCCCTCCTGATCTCCAAATCCTTATTTCCTACTGCCAAGTGAACATCTTCCCCAGATACTCCATGGACAATCAAACTCAAGCTTCTCATTACACACAATTAACCATCTTCATCCGCGTGCTCCCGACCTCTGGCTTCTTGGAATACATTTCTGGACGTGGCGAACGGCACTCCCAGCCATTCGGTCTCCCAAAGCGAGGACCTGGGATACATCCTCAACTGCTTCCTGTCTCTCACTGCTCTCCTCCCATCTGCCCCATGCCTATCACTACACTCAACCCATCCCCAAATTCTTGTGTTTCTACTGCCTTCCTATATCCTGAAGGCCTGAGTCAGGGCACTGGGGAAGGAGAGGGAGGCCAGACACAGCAAGCCAGTGTCATGTGCCTAAGATACAGAAAGGGTAACCTAAGAAATTCAGTGAAGTAAGACTGTTGTAAAATTTGAATATTAAAAATTAAAAATATGTAATCAAATATCTAATTTATTTGCTTAAATACATACTTCAAAATAAGTTTATCCATTCAAAACTGAAACTTGATAATAAGCAATTTGTCATCAGTAATCAATATTAAATAGTTTAAGGCAAAAATCAGACTGCACAATAGTAAGACAATTATGTGTTTCAGTCTTATGTTAACTTGCACGGAGAAGCCTCAGTTCACATGTGAATGCAGCTGGAAATCATACAAATATTTAACCATCTTTTCTGATACAAGATTTCGACACTGATGATGAAGCCCCTGACTTCTGTTCAACAAACTTTGTTACCTGAGGTAAACCTCAGGATCTGTTTTTTTCTGCATATGCCGCGTATATAGGAATATCCACTGCCCTATTCTTTGAGAAAATACCCATGAGGCTCTTCTGTCAGGGTTTCGCGTCTCTCTTCAGAATGGTTAAAGTATTCTCAGTGAAAGGATAAGAGTTTTAAACAAGTTGTTCAGTCAACTAAAGGAGCCCATTTCACCACGCTCTCCCTGAGCAGCCTCTATATCCAGTGGCCTCTTTCAATCTACCTCATACTAGAAACCTGTCTTGGCAAATTAGCACGTGTTGCAGCTATATTTGTTCATTTGACGGACCTGCAGTTATACTCATAAGCTTCAGGGAATTAAAGGGAGCACCGAAATGTCAGCATTTACAAAGCCAGGAGTCACTAGGCACACTCTCACAGAGAGCAAGCTTCCCCTAGAAAGACCTAATATTTTTCTCAAACCCTAAGAGATGATTAGTGGACTTTCTCACTGAAAGCCAACAAGCTTCAGAATGAAACAAGGGTCCGTCGGAGTCACCACACCTCTTCACAAGTTGAAGGGAAAAAAGGAGAAATTTAGTTGCCTGACTGACATGACTGACAGTTGTGACAATTCATTAAGTAAATCTTTCCATTTTCCGACTTGCCCTTGTAGACAACAGTGAGCGACTTTGCTTCTACTGCCAACCTTCAGAGGCAACACAGGTCCTCCTGGACCACCCGAGATTTCAGCACAACTGAACGTGGCGGCTCCGTGAACTTCGTTCAGCTCATAATTGACTAACCACAAAAGACCAGCTAAAATCACAGTATCCGTGGGTTCCTCCGATTGTAGGGACTGGTCTCAGGCTCGATGTGATCAGAAAAGGTCAGAAAAAGTGTAACTCTCACCATTTTATGAAGAAGAATACCTTATCTTCACACTGAACGATTCCTTGAAGTATTTTGCCATGAGAGAACCAGTAGACTTTTGTGAGGTAGAAGATATTTCACGATTATTCCTCATCTCATGACAAAATCATGAAGATCATGTGATCTGTAAATCCACTCACTGAGCACAGATAAACAGTTATGAGGAGTAACACCTAAAAGTAAAACACGGCACACACAGGGCCACACAGAAATGGCCTCCACCTCGCAGACCCTCACACGTCCCCGAGTGACACGCGGCATCAATCTGTAAGCCTTCGTTTCTTTTGTACTTTTTCCTTAAAAGGTCAATATAAATATGAGTTCTCACTGTTCCTCAGCAATGTCAATCTCCGTCTCCAGACCTTCTCGGAAGCTGCCCTGTTTGCCTAAGATGCCTATCACCACCTTGTCCTCCTGGAAAACTCTCATTCATCCTTCAAGATTCAAATTGCAGTCAGTGCTCTGACAAACTTTCCATCTTCTCCCTCTTTTTGCCTCCCACACCCTCTCCTGCAGAGTTGGGAGCCCTGGTCCCATCTATACAGCAATCTGTGCGCTTCCACGATGGTGCTTACAATGCTGTAATAGAATGCGGTACCGTACAGAGATGTCCCCTGCTTCCCTGGCTTTCCGGTTCCTTGAGACCAAAGACTGTTTTGTTCATTGAACAGATGTTCATTGAGCACTTGCTATGTGCTGAAGACAGCTACAAATTCTGGGATTCAAAGTTTAAAAGCAAAGTAGCAATAAGAACAAAACTGTCTGTGATTAAGGAGTCTCCATGCTCATGGGGGGAGATAACAGTAAACAAATTAGTAAATTATACAGAATATGAAATAGCAATGAGTGGAGTGGAGGAAAATAACGCCGGGGAGGAAGGCTAAGATGAAGGTTTTCGATTTAAGATGGAGAGGCCAGGGAAGACTTCACTTCATTCATCTTTTGAAGCCTCGTGCCTTTTAAAAGTAGGTTCTCTATAAGCAGGTGCCAGGATATGTTGATTTTTGGCCCTCTGCAGGGTTGTGTTCCTCGCAGAAGCCCAACAAATGCCCATGGATTTATAAAGTGGTTTCAGGGTCATAAAGGAATATCATACCTACTTTGTTTTCCCTCAGATCCACTAGTAGCTAAGGAATAATAAATAATGCATTATGTTTGCATAGGACCTTACAGTTTATTGAATCTCGTAAGGTCTGAGGTCAGCAAGGTAACATTTGTTATCATAATTAAAGATGAAAAAACGAAGGCTCAAAGGCAGTAAGTGATTTGCCCCAAGTCATACAGAGGTTGAAAAACCAGAATTCCTCTCTTGAGATTCCCAGTCCAGGATTTTTCCTGCCCTACCCTGCTGCCCCCGTAATGATGGATGGGGGTAGTTACTAAATTTAGGGTTATATGTTAATTGCTTTTGGGTAGTCCGAAGTTCACAGAAATCTTTATATTGCTAGAATAGTCCCCCAATTTCTAAGTTATTAATAACTTTTTATGAATATATGTGCGTGTGGAAGAGACGACAAATTTCTTTGGATGACTCAAATGACTCCCTCGGTTGGTTTATACAGATGGTGCATGAGATTTAGACCTAAATCCACACACCTCCTTCAGACTAATCAATCTTGAAAGTTTTCTTTTCTCAATTCTGTTTGCAGGTCACCACAGAGCTGCTTCCCAAGCCAGTGAAAAACCACACGATAACACAGATGGATTTTAAAGGAAGAATCTTTTTTTCAACACGTCACTTCCTGTGTTTCAAAGAAATGTTATACATGAACAATTAAAATCATATATGAAAAAATAAGCAAAGTTCCAATAGGTTCCTGTTCTATCAAATTACAATAATTTTTTAAAAGATATTTAAATTCCTGACTCTATTTAAGAATAACTACTTTAACTCCCAGCAAATTATAGGACTTTTATGTGATATCTTTTAATAATTACTAATAACATTTCGACTTTAATATAGAATAAAAAATACACAGATGAGATTAATAATTACTACTAAGTGCATTGGAGAGATTTTTTTCCAACTTTCCTTCAATATTTCAAAATTTAAGTAATTAGCCTTCTGGGTAATAATCTTTAGTCTTCCTATTATTATTCATTTGATCCTTTAAAGGTGCTATGAGACTTCTATTTCAAACAGAGAAGGTTAACTATAACCTAATAATCATTTGCAGTAGCTTTCATTAGTTACCATGTTATTTATTATTCAACGAGGACATTTTTTTCAAGTAAAAAGGATGCTATCAATTACACTAGGACAAAACGCTTGACCAGAACCCTCCTGGTCCAACAGGGACATACGGTCACTCTACTTTTAGTGAAAGAAGGCTGGTCAAAAAGTATAATTTTTGCTTTATAAGAGGAACAAATAAATGTAAGTGGGGAGACAAGAAAAACTGCCAGTATGATCAGATATTTTAAAATGTAAAATACTGGCATTTGGGGGTGTCACCATGTACTCTTCTTTGCCCCCTGACTAATGGGGGTGGAGGCTCAAAGACCTGTGGCCAAAGTTTAATTTTTGGCAAGACATAAATTGCATTGGTTCTGCTATGATCCCGTTTACCCAAGCCAAAAATTGGCTGAGGTAATTCCATCTGATGGCAAACGCTTCCTGCAAGGAGAATACACAATACAGCATAACCTGCATTCCCCGCCTTGTTTTCCCAGTTCCCACAAAGAACGAGGGACTACCTTCTTAAGAGGCCAGTGGGGGCTCCCTCCAGGCCACCAAGCTGAGCGCTGGCAGCAGGGGGAAGGGACAAGAGCCAAGTCCTAACATTTTGTACGTGGACTGTGCTTTGTGACACAGACTAGACTAGAGGTGAGCGCCCGCCCTCGTTTCAGCCTACAGGTGAGTTTCGTGTGGACACACCTTTGTGCCAGTCAGGAAACTGCTACCTCTCTGTCTTCATGGCTTCTCAGAAGAAAGGAGTAACATCCTAGAAATGGGAAAAGGCCAAACCCAAATAAGAAGATACAAGAAAGAGACAGAAGGCAATAAAGAAAAGAGAAAGTTGAACCCAGAGATAGGATGGAGACACTGTTTTGCAACACAGTTTTCTTCCAAAATCTTAGAGGGAAGCTGATTTCCAGAGAATATCTGATCTGGCTTCCTGGCTCCAGACACTGCGTGTTTAAACATCTCCAAGTTCTTGGAGGTGAGCCTCCTACAGAGTTTTCCAGAGCCAGGACACATTTTTAGACCTAAATTATTTCAGTTGCAGACCTAAAGAAATCCATCCATGTTTGCTGTTGACATAAATGTATTCATGGAGCCAGCACCTATATGCTAGTGAATGGGTGGCACGGCAAATGGGATATTTGAAATTTAGATCCTGTAACAATTGAAATATAACTTGCTTAGAGGAGAGGCTAAATACGTCTTAAGTATGCATCAATTATGAGAACATCCGATTTGCTTTCACGTGTCATGACAGACCATTATAATCAACACCATAACCTCAGCAACTAAAACAGAAAAGCTTAAAAGGAAGTGATTTTATGCACTTGTCAGAGTTCAAAATGACCAAGTTCAAGAACTGCAGCACTGCACTGTACCCATGAAATCAAGGCAAAAGGTTTCTCCAGCTGTGTGCACCTGCACGTTTCCAGGAGGAGGCCCACAGGCCGTAGAACAGGAGAACAGAGGGGAGAGGCCTTGAGCCATCTTGGAGGGGCACAGTTCTCTCCACCCACCCCCCACCCCACCCCAGAATCTTGCTAAGGCAAGGATTTCCCTGCAAGGATTTTGCTAAGGCGAAAGAGTTTAGGAGTTAAAAGTGATTACTCTGGAGCACATCTCTCAGTGTCTGAATCCCAGCATCTCTACTTCCCAGCCGGGCAACCTCAGACATGAGCTCTATCCCTGAGTTCTTCCTCTGTAACATGGGGAAGACAAAAGTGCCAATTTAATGGGGTTGTTCTGAGGATGAAATGAAATATGTGTCTGGCAATCAGTTAGTGCTCAGTAAATGTTACTTTAATTCATTTTAGTTAACACCCTCGACCGGGTCCAGGGCCGAACACACCCTGGCTGCCAGGTCAGGTGGTGCACCCCCTGGGAAGCTCAGAAAGTTCTTTACTGTGCAATGCTAAATCATTTAAGTAGTCTCTTTCTCTCTTAATGTCTTCTCTTCTTCTATTCTTTCAGTGATTACCCCGATATTTCAACAGGCATTCTTGAACTTGAAAACAATCTAAAATAAATCACCATCTCCATATTCTCCCAAACGACACAAATACCTGACAATGATTCAACTCTGTACAAACATATATTGGCTCCCAGGTTATTGTTTCATTTCCTTCCTTCCTTCTTCCTTTCTTTCTTCCTCCATCTCCTGCTTCTTTTCCCTCCCTCTACTCCCTCCCTCCCCCCCCCCCCCCCCCCCCCCTCCCCTTTCTCTGCCCCCCCCCCTTTTTTTTACGGTTTTAAATAGTCAAACCTTGTTGCAGTTTACCCTGTTTACCAGTTTCTTTGTTCAGCATGAACAGGCCAGTTCCCTTGGGGCTGAGTTGCTAGCTTAATGGTACAGAAATGTGGATGGAGCTAGATTTGCGTTTTATGAGATCGAAGAGGCAAGAAATGCTATGAAATATTTCACCTGGAAATTTATAGTGGTTTTTGTTTTAATCCGGGGGCTTTTGAGGATATATGGTCTGCTATATTGCTGGAAATGGAATCAAGCAGCTCACTTTTTCTTTTGTCTCTGACAGGAAGAATTTCTTAATAATTATAAAATCTGAGTTTTTCACCAAAAAAAAAAATAGAGACCATTAAAAGAAACACACACACATGCATGAAACAAAAGTTCCCAGACATCCTTTACCATTTTCACAGTCAGGTATGATATGGTGACGGTCCCCTCTCTCTATTTCTCTCCCCCTCCCTCCCTCCCCTCCCTCCCTTCCTCTCGCATCAGTGGGCTTAAGGCAACGTGGCCATGTGGCCATTCAGAGACCTGCTGAGAGGGCAACCCCTAAGAGGCAGCACAGCACAAGGCTCAGGGAGACGGAGTGGGGGTGATGGAAAGCACACCAGGCTGGTCCCAGGGTTCTTAAGCTCATGTCTTCCTTCCACTATGGATTTCCTCTGGCATTTTGAGCAAGTGTAGCGTAACTTCTCTGCTCCTGTATTGTTTTACCCACCAACCTCAACGAGGTACTGGAAAAGATAAGAGCTCTATAGAGAAGAACACTGAAGGAAGGATAAAGAACACCAGCACGGAAGTTCTATGCCAGCCTTTAATAATTCCCAGCAGTCAACTCACCAAACCTCTATGACTCTCAATATCTTCATTTAGAAAAGGTGGGAACTGCACTCGACAGCTGCCGCGTCCCTTTCCTGGTTCAAACACCACGACGTGCTACTATAATGCGATAAATATGCAGACATTCTGAAGTCTAGGAAAGCACTACATCTCACTTTTATTGATATTTAGAAGAGCTGATTAGGGCCAGAGTAATAATAAATACATGCTAAGTCATTGTTCTATTTCTTTGTGACTTTAAGATGATAATAATGCAAGTCACGGTAAAATTTTACTTTGGAACAACAGGAAGAATAAAAAGAAATTCTTAGGAACTCAGAATTTGACACTATTGGTTATGCCAGTTCAATGTTAAACACAGAATTTGAAGTCAGGCCCCAGTTTAAGTCCTGGCTCAGCTCCTTACCTCCTCTGTGTCCCTGAACAAATTATTTAACCTCTATAAGCCTGCGTCTTCTCATCTTTAAAATAAGAACGGTAAAAATATATAGTGGTCAATTTAAATAAGATAATATATGTAGAGCTCTTGGCTCAGTCTTATATCCAGGAAGTCCCTGCCATCAAAGATGAGCAAGTGGGGGCTTCCCTGGTGGCACGGTGGTTGGGAGTCTGCCTGCCGATGCAGGGGACGCGGGTTCGTGTCCCGGTCCGGGAAGATCCCACATGCCGCGGAGCAACTGGGCCCGTGAGCCATGGCCGCTGAGCCTGCGCGTCCAGAGCCTGTGCTCCGCAACGGGAGAGGCCACAACAGTGAGAAGCCCGCGTACCGCAAAAAACAAAAAAACAAAAAAAAGATGAGCAAGTGGGCTAAAACTTAGTAAAGTCAAGGATTTTCACTAAGTATTTACCTGATTAAGACTTAAAGTCTTATTTGGGGGAGAAAAGCTTGTCTTGTTTCCCAAAGACTAAAGAAAACTAGCAGTAGCAACGCAGCTCTACTTGGTGTTTGCTGGGCAAAAAACAAAGGATTGCGGTCTGGGTAGAAAACACCCACCAAATGAGATGCCCAGGTACTCCCTCATCTTCCGCACTGATCCGGGACCCTCCACCCGTGTACAGACCACCAGCAGCTGTGGCTGTTCAACACTGCCTAAACCAGCACCTCGGACCCTCCAGGGGGCCGGCCCACCATGCAGGGCACCTCACCCATCCCCTTTGGCACAGCTCGTGGCCATCCTTCAACACAGAGCAGATCTGGAAACCATTAAAGTTCCAAAGAGAAGATGAGTAAAATTTTAGTAAAAATTGGCACCATTGATGAAGCATTGTATTGTAGAAAGCACAACACCCAAAGCCCTCCATAGACTGGGGCCTTAAAATCCCAGGGATTTTAACCTCAGATGACACAATGGCATGGTCCCACGGTCTCTGCACCTCCTAAGAGGTAAAGCTTCCACCCTTTCTGATCTTACTCAGTCCCCCAATGGCATGCACGCACACATCGGGCACTGCCAGAGACCGTATACACTGCCCTGAGTTCACCCTGGTTCCCGGGCCCATGTGATCAGTCTGCCTGGTTTTCTATCTCCTCGCCAATCTCTGATTCTTGGCCAGATCTCCCCGTTTCGAAGTCTTCTATGTGTTGACCTGTGTTTCTAACGGTGGTCTATCTCCCCTTCACGGTGTGGGCATCCCACCCCGGCTCTCCTCCCACCAAATGAAGGTACCACCTTCAACTTCAGCCTACCTGTCGTTGGCTTCCCCACCCACGCTGGTCCTACCTCAGCTCCGACCTGACCTAATGGATGGCGGAAGTGGGGCAGACACAAGCCAGGGAGGCATAAAATATGGCATCCAAATATACAGGCAAAGGGTAAGGGCACCGGAGGGGTGGAAGAATCGAAAATTAGCAGGGTCCTTCTCCTGCAAGAGGGCATTGGGGATTTCACTTCCGGATCGAGAGAGCTGAAAGGAAGCAGTTGGCATATTTTTATCAAACTAGGAAGACTTAAAGGAAGAGGTAGGAAGGGAGAGAGAAATTAACATGCCGAGAGGAGACTATCCTGGGACATGGAGCTTGTGCAGGGGACCGGAAGTCAAGAATGAACGGAGAGGAAGTGTCAGTGGAGAGAAGCAGAAGTGAGCCAGTGACCCTGGACTCAGGCTGAGCCCGGCAGGTGCCCCTGCAGACCTCGAGCCAGTCCCCAGCCAGGGCCCTCCAGTGCCAAGGTCCTCTGATTCTAAGTTGCTGCAATGCTGGAAAAAAGAAAGTTTTTACTTTGCTCAAAGGCTCAGGCCCATCAAACTTTACTAACTTAATGTTTTCATTTTTATTGTTTGTTTGTTTAAGGTAAGAATTTGTTCGCATTAGTTTGCTAGGGCTGCCAGAAGAAAAGACCACAAACTGGGCAGCTTCAACAACAGAAACCGTCTCACAGTTCTGGAGAAATCCAAGATCAAGGTGTGCGCAGGGTGGGTTCCTTCTGAGAGCTGGGAGGTAGAATCTGCTCCAGGCCTCACTCCGAGCTTCTGGCGCTTCTGTGGCCATCTTGGCATTGCTTGGCTTCTGCTGCATCACCCCTGTCTTCACATGGCATTTCACTGTATGCATATCTGTGTCCAAATTTCACTGTTTTATAAGGACACCAATCACATTGGATTAGGGGCCACGCTACTCGAGTATGACCTCATCTTAACTAACTGCAACAGTAACAACCCTACTTCCAAATAAGGTCAGATTCTGAGGTCCCGGGGGTTAGGACTTCAACATAGGAATTTAGGGGGCACACAATTCAACCTGTAACAGTGTTGTTGATGACAATCCTTGGACTCCTTGAAACTCCTAAACCAAAGCTGGATTCATTCAGAAAAATAAATAAGTAAACCAAGCGAGATGGCCCAATAATGCTTCAAGAACTTTTTCGGTAGCTTATAAAAGCAAAACTTCCCTTTTGGGAAAACCTGTGCATATCACTTACACAGGAAAGAAGCCAACTTGTTTTCTGTGCTCGAGAGAAAGGGAGCATTTGCCCCTTTCCCTCGTCCAAAGCCAAGTTAGCCCAAGAAATAAGGGGTAAATCGGCTCTGCACTATGGTCACCTGCATAATTGTGGGGTTTGAACACTTTCCAAAAGAATGAAGTGGTTGAAAGGGGTGGGGGAAAAGCAGCACTTGAGATGTTTAACTCTCATTAACAGGAACGAGAATCTGTCTCGTTCCTGTGCAGACTGTGTGAACCTCTAGCTTCTTCCTTGCCAAGCCCCAGGGCCCATAAATAAGCAAGTCAGAATAAGAAGTAACCACGGGATTGGCAAAGAGCAGGCAGGAGCACACATCCAGATCCCAGTTACGCACTGCTGTCTCCGCCAGACCTCACAAGGGCTTCCTCCTCCGCGCTCCTTCAAGGCCAGGAGGAAACAAGCAGGACGGGGCCTTGATATACCTGGGATCTGGATGGCACTACAGAGAGGCGGGGCGTACAGGGTCTAGAGGCCGCCTGCCCAAGTAAATGCACTGGGCCACTGACCATCCCCGTATGATCACCTCGAGTCTCAATTTCCTCAACTGGAAAATGGGGATAATAATAGAACTCAGGGCTGCTGTAAGATTCAAATCAATTAATCCACACGAACTGCTTAGACAATGCCTGGTACAGAGAAGGCACTGCAAATGTTAGCCACTATTAGTACTGCTTGGGGGGCATAGGCTTGGGGGGGGTCTTGCTTGGAGCCTTGAATCCCCATCCTTTGAAAAATGAACTTGTCTCATAAATAAAAAGAAAATGGAGATCTCCAACACCCTAGTTTTCTCCCACGGTGAAGGAGGATACAGATGCGTCTAAGATACTTGCCTCCATCCTCAGGTATTAAAAAGATCCTGGATCTAACACTTATCAGATGTATAACCTTGAGCAAAGTCCAAAAATCTCTGCTAGGCCATCGTTTCCTCCAAGGTAAAATGGGAAAAGTGGCTTCCTCTCAATGTGTGTGAAGAATAAATATGAAAACGTATGTAGTGCGCTCAGCAGAGTAACTGCTAACGACTGGTGATGGGTTTGGTCATGAGCGGCAACACATCTGATTATAAAGGGGGAAAGGAAGGTCGATTCTGGGCCTCTAGAAGCCTTTACACTGCCTTAGTGACAACTGTGGTGGTAGGGGGGTAGTTTCCTTTCTAAGGCCATATTACTTTATCTCTCTCACTGTATAAACCCCTGATGTGAATGATGTCCTCCAGCTAAGACATCCTCGTGCAGGGCAGGGCTGCACAACCCTGCATCAGGACCACCGCAAAATGGTCCTGAGCTGATGTGCCACAGAAAAGGCTCACAACATGGACAGGAACGTGTTGTTCAAGGGCCTCGCATGATTCTTCATGCGTAGAAGGCTTTCAACGAGCATTTGTAGGAGGGAGGGAGGCGGAGAAGAAAGGAGGTGATGGGAGTTGTCATCACGAATTGTTTGCTGTATGTTCAAGCAGAGGGATGTCAGTGTTTGGGGCAGTGCTTTTCAGAGGGTAAACAGGTAGTTGAGAGAAAGATGGTTAGAAGAAAAAGACATAGTTGTTGCCCCTCCTTTGCTATGTATCTTGCCCTACTAATACCTGCCTAATTCCAGCCTGGTTCTCTCTTCATTCACACCTGGGAAGTCCTGTGACAGCGTGCCAGGAGCTGCAAACACAGAGCAGCTGCCCGAGTGCCAGCTCTCTCCCCACTTCTTTGTGTCCCCAAGTATCCTCAACGGGCTCACAGACACGCAGGCAGGATTTATTCTCAATGTTTGTGTTGTTGAAACATCCAGGGAGTCCCACAGTTAGAGACATCCCATTTACAAAGCATCTCTTGGGTACAAGACCCATCTCCAAGGACGCCTTCCCAATGCCCATCCTTTCTGCTTCTCAAGAACCAACCTGAACGACCCTTATCTTGCCTCTGTCTACACCTTCTGGCAACCATGTGAAACCCTGCCACGGCCTCTGGCTTTCATACCCTGTAGGGCCCCCTCCTTCTGCCCCCTGCTCTTTATTCCCTTCCACAATCCTCTGTGTCCACCCTGTCACTTGGGCCCTTATCTCTGGGGCCAGAGAAATTCACTCCCTCTGGCCAGCAGCCTCAGAGGACACTGGACTCAAAGTCCTTTTCCATGCAAACACTGGCCTAGAGGTGGTTACAGTGCCCCTGTGTAGGGGACTTTCTATTGGTTGGGGCCTTGAGCTATAGGCCAAATGTAATAAATGAACTTTAAAGACACATGCATTTTTAAAGGAGGGTTTCCTACAAATCCCACCGTCAGAGAGTTACACAGCAAAAGGATGAAAGAGCAGGACCTCGGGAAGACGGCCTATCGGTGAGGGAGACACAGAGATGCTACTCAGCCACCGGGCTGGATGTCCACATCTTTAGCTTCCAGAAGCTGGGGCATCTCCTCTTCCTTCCTTGGCACCACTAACACAGCAAAGAAGAGGCAGCCAGCCCCGGCGCAGGCCCACAGATGCAGGAGAATCACCGTAACTCAAGCCCGGCGAGGAGGCCGCAGACAGGAGGGGAGGGTCGCACAAGGCAGGCCTTCGGAGACCCCAGTGGTCCCAAAACAGCTGCCCCAACTGTAGGATTTATCAGTGATGTAATCCCTCTCTCTTTTTTTTTCTGAAACACTTGTCCTTCTTAGACCAGCCAAAACCAATGGCAGAGAGAAAAGGTAAAACAAACAACAACCTACACTACAAAAGATGAAGAGGGAGGACTTTGTTCAGATTTGGAAAGGTGGTGCGAGGTCAACTGATGACTGTGATGGGGGTGGGAGGAAAAATTTTCAGCAAATCTCCAGGCTGGCTGTGGCCCCAGTAACCACATGACACAGGTGTATCATGTCCCGGAAGTGACTGACCTAGATGGAGCGAGTCTCCAGCGAGTTTCAGATCACACTTCTCTCCGCTGTTAGTTTCGGGTGTGTGATGACAGGAACACAGCACCGAGCACGCGGCTGTACTTCCACGGCAAATTTTTCTCTTTTCTACCAGCTGGTTTACACACTGCGGTGTTTACTTTCATGACTGTGGCCTTCAGGAAGATCTGGCTTCCTGCTTCTCACCCCCAGGATCCAACTTTTCCTAATTTTTCTCTAAGGAAGAAAAGCCTCCTGTAAACATTTCTGGCGTTAGCCAGCTTGCCAAAATTCCTAACTTTCTCATTACCGCAGACAAGCATTGAGGAGATTTTTTTGTTTCGGACTTTATATCCTGCAGCTCAGATTCCACGCCCACCTGAATGTGTTAATGAGATGGGGTCGTCATTCAAAACCTGCTCTTGGCTTCCATCACTGAAGACATTTAACAGAAGGAGTTGAAGTAATAAGAAATGCACCACCAACCGTGTCTCCCAAAAGAATCAACATGTCTCCCCTAACTTGTAGTGAAGAGAATGTGTCCCCAACCATAAAATATTTTATATCCCATGCTAGGAAACTAGAGCTCTAGGAGCTGAAGGTATTCACATGTGCTGACACAAAGGAAAAATCTGTCATGAACCTGCCACCAAAAATAGCCACGACTTTCTCCTCTTTCGTGGTAACAAGTTTCTTTCATACACTGATACTTGACTTGAAGGGATACAAAGACAACAGCTGCAACGTCTTTGGAAAACATCACATTAAAATTTACTAGTTTAGGTAGAAAGGAGAATTAAAACACTGCAAAATCAAGTGAATATCTAGTAAATTCCTTGGTGATTGTAAACTCGTGGCATGTTTTTTATCAGTGATTTTGACAGTCCTTTATAGCCCCTCTCTCTTTTCATTGACCTAAAATGCCCACCATTCTTAACTGCATGTGTGTCGCCTTTGAAAGGAAAAATATATTTGAAATAAAATGGTCATACAATATTTATAACAGATTTTTTTAAGCCAACTATAGGCTATTTGATAACATTATGGAATTACCGCTAATTTATTTCAGTTAATAGTAGTACTGTGGTTATGCTTTTTAAGTGCTGATCTTTTGGAGATGCATACTGATATATTTATGGGTGACATAACACGATGTCTGGATTGCTTCAAAATAATCTGGGGTGGGAGAGTAGGTAGGGATATAGATGAAACAAGATGAATCATGAATTGAACATTGTCGAAGCTGGCTGTTGGGCTTGTGCTTCTATTCTCTCTACTTTTCCGCACATTAGAAACTGTGCAAAATAAAAGGAAAAAATGTAACAGCTATATAAAGTGGTCTAAGTTTTTAAAATCTCCAACAATAACATGCATTCCTTGGAAAATTTTCCTCCTGAGTCTGGAGAGAGGTGAAAAATATCACTACATCCTATTCTGAAATCAGTGACCAAGACACTGGAACAGGAGTTAGGCAACTGGGGTTCTAGCCTGGGTTTTGCCACTTTCTGGATTTGTGACCTTAAAACAAGTCCTTTGACTTCTGTGGGCTTCGTTGCTTCATTTCTAAAGCAAATGGGTCAGACCAGAAGTTTCCCAAGGTCTCTTCCAGCTACAAGATACAATGAAATATGAAGCCCACTTCAAAATAAGCAGCGAAGTATCCAGACAAGCAGTTTAAAGGGCAACTCAGGCATAGTAAAGCCTAACAGCTGCTAAAACTCTACAACGCATTTGTCCGACTACAAGAACAAAGCATTCAACCTAAATGTCGGGAGAAAGATATTTTTCTGACATTGGCTAAAGTCTTGGCTTTGTTTCCTCTTTATGCAGCCAAAGGTAAACTCCAGAACTGGGATGGAATGGAGTGATAGAATTTAACTGAATTAAGTTTCACTGAACTCTTGCAATGACCCAGGATTAACTGACCTACTGGGAAAGGAGAAAGAGTTTTATGTCTGGGAAATGCCCTGTCTTCCCTTTTGTAATTGCTAAATAAAAAAAGTGGGAACCCAGAGCTCAAGAACCCATAAAGATCGATATAAATGGAGAGTAAAGGGTCAAAGAAAAGAAAACTCCATATACAGAAAAACAAAGCCAGGTCTAACATGGATCAAGGGAATGGCATTTCATCTCAGGGATTCAGTTTCCCAAATTCCATTTGGAAGTCCTCATAAAGAGAGAATAGACTGGAATGTGTTTTAGAACAAACAATTCCACTGTAATTTTTCAGAACAGTGAGTTGGGTATTTATGTACATTAGATCCGAAGCCCTAATATCTGTCACTTACCCATACTTCTCATAAAGCATATTGCAGAATGGTACTTTAGCTGGGGCCCTCATTACCTGTAATTAATTCAGTTCTAGGTTAGTTCAAGTTCAAAGCAGTCGAAATCAGTTATTTTAAAGTTGTTGGTTCAAATTAGTTTCCACCTCCCAAACAGAGATGCCTAAAGATATATCTATCTATAATAATTTTGGTCATTATCTGCCGGTATTATGAAGCTACACGGGTGATGGCTCACATGCCAGAGAGAGAATAAAATCAGATGGAAAATTTAAATCGTGGTATGAAATAGGCTTGAGTGAGGATGAGAATAACACAATTAACGTGGAAAAATTACTCTGTGCATTTCTGACTAAACAGCATCCTACATAGAGATTGCAATATTTTTATTAGGTTTTTCTATACACCTGGGTAGTAACCCCTGTTGAATTCTGGTGTTCAAAAAACAACACTCTGATTTACTCATTTAACAAATATTTAAGAGCCTAAAATGTGCCACAGTGATGTCCTTTCAATTCACTGAACAAGTCCTTTTCTTGTTCTCCATGATTTGGCTTAAGATTTCCTCTCCCTCCTGGTGCCTGAGGTTGTACTTCTTTCCTGGACAATCTCTGAGCTTATAAGTAACTTCAGCAGCCCTTGGAGCTCAGATAAGATAATTTTACTTCAATCTCATTCAAGGTGAAAAGGATCTTTAAGAGGTTGGCACCACCCTACTGTACTGTTTGTCATATTTAAGGAAATTTTCACCCTCATTCTTTCACTTGGTACCTGAAACCAGAAAACCCAACCAATGAGACAAAACTAACTGCTATCTATACAGTGGTCTAAATTTTAAACATCCAACAGTAATATGTATTTATTGGAAAAATTTCCTCCTGAGAGTGTACACAGATGGGAAAAAAAATCACTAAATCCTATTCAGAAATAAATTACCAAACAATCAAATCTACTACCCTACAATGTTCTTCATGTGTCAGAGGTAAGATGCTAAAATTTCACACTTTGGTTGTTCAAATTTTAAAATGAGAGGAAAATAATAAAATAATGTCTAATCTTTCTGCTGTCTCTTTCACTACCTTTTCTGGGTCTATCTCTCTCCATCCCTCATCTTTACGGGCACAAATCCCACGTTGATCCCAACCTAAACATTTCAGTCTTATCTTTTCCATCTTCCTGGCCTCCAAACACACATTTTCTGGTATAGTTCATGTAGATGACAAAAATTACCTTTGTCTCTGATCTGGCCATGACATTGTCTTTTTAAACTTCTAACAGTATCTTTCAATTCCTCGGCAAAATTAGCACAATGCTTTATCCTCCACATCGCGTCTTTTGATTTGTTCGGTCGGTTGGCTGGTAGACTGGTTTATGCCTAGATATGTTAGATTGGAATCAAATGGTCTGATAGCTGGCCAAGAAGACTTTTAAAGCCATCTGCTCCTACACCTGCACTGTACGGTCAAGAAAATGAGGCATAGAATGAGTTTACCAAGGCCATGCAGCAAGTTGGCAGCCCAAAGTGGAGGAAGCCCCAGGTCCCTGACTCTGATTCAGTACTCTTTGTACCATTACACGCTCTCACCTTTTCATATTCCTCATTTCCATTCTTCCCAAGTATAACTGATCCCTCTTCTATTTATCATCTATTTATTATCTCACTCCCTAAGCCTCCTGTGAAGCCAGCCACACGCCTAAAACAGTTCCCACTCACCTCTCCCTCGACTCAGCAGCAGCAAACCAACTATGCCACTTGTAACTCCTAAAACTGTGCTCCATTAGGAGTTTGGGATTAACAGATAACACTACTAAATATAAAAGAGATAAACAACAAGGACCTACTGTATAGCACAGGGAACGGTATTCAGTCTCTTGTAATAACCTATAATAGAAAAGAACCTGAAAAAGAATATATATATATGTGTGTGTAACTGCATCACTTTGCTGTACACCTGAAACTAACACAACATTGTAAATCATCTATACTTCAACAAAATAAAATAAAAAAATAAAACTCTGCTCCAGATTTCTCCAAGAAGCTAATATACACAGCTTGTCCATTGCAAAATGGGGAAATGTGCAACACAAATGCTAGGGATCCAACATTGCTAATGATAAATGATGTCGTTGAGATGTACCTTACTTTAACTTACGGCTACACAAGCCTTACTGACAGAGCCACCATCGGAAAAGAAAATTACTAACCGTATCCTACAGGCCTGTCGCATTCTCAACCCATGTAAGATGTTCAGTTGCTGGTGAAACCACCCACTGAGGGAGTTCTGTGGCTGCCTCCATAGTACGCTTCTGGGAATTTTTATTCTCTGGGAACACTGTACATATACTTGCATTTGATGTATTGGCTAAGAGTAGCAAGGTGTGTGAACGGTGCATGCAGGGTCCAGGGAGGTGGGGAAGGACGGGATGATGAGAGGGAGTGGGGACAGCAGCTATAATAGAGGGGGCAGGGTCCAATGGGCAATGGGTCAGTGGAGGCTGGGATGAGGCTGGCTGAGGTCACTGCAGCTAATTTATACCAACTTCCCCATACACACATACACCCTTCAAACACTAAACTAATGACACATACAAGTTAATTTGAGAGAGATCTGTGGCTCTTTATCTTTTGTGGAAACAGGCTGTGAGCACTTGAAGTTGACTGTTGTTATGTGCCAAGTCCTTTCATTACTCCAGCTACGTTTTACATGACAGACACCATTGTGCAGATTTCAGCACAGCTTACAGCTTCAAAAAAAAACTAGCAATGAGTAAAGAACAATTCCAGAGAGTGGGCCTTTCACTGTAATTCTTTGGGTAAAGGAAAAACAAAGCAAAACCAAAAAAAAAAAAAATTAGGTTTACCCCTTACAGGCTATGCTTTATGTTCCTAATCTCAATACAAAGGTTAGGATTAAAAGCAGTGGCATTAAAATCGCCTGCAGTCCCCGCTTTGAAGTCTAATGGTGACAACAGCTGAAATCTTTGGCAGCTTTTGAGAAGGCAGAGCCCTTCAAAATCCTTTGAAGTGTTAAATACTAAATTGAAGAAGTCATTATAGAGGAAGATTTTTCATAAAAGGTACACAATGAACATGGTTTTTAAATTCACACTCATTCACTTTTCTTTCAACACCAAAACTGCATGCACGTTCCCGATTTGCTATTGTCTGCAATTGGAATTCAAAATCAAAATCAGGAATCAACTTCCAGGATTAAGAGCAGGAAACAATTGTTAAAACAGAATAGTCGGTCCTTAAGGAGTGACAAATATTTCTTACTTTGGAACTGCTCTCACTTTTTATGGGGCAAACCCTCCACTGAAGACCTAAGAGAAAATCTTTCCCAAAAGCAATCAAAACTTGTTTAATGTGTCCAGCAAGGCCCAGCCTTCGCAAAGTTATAGAAAAGGAGCTTGAGCTGGACAGCTCTCTGGGTGGGGATCCAGCTCTCCTGGGTGCAAATCACAGCTCTTTCTGCAGCTAGCAGGTGGCCTCGGATGACTTCCTAAGCTGCCTGGAGCTCAGTTTCCTAGTCTAAAATATTCCAGCGATCATTCTTACAGCAAAATACTGTTGTCAGGATTTAATGGGATAAATTATGTGAAAGAGTTAAGCGCAGTGTGGCATCAGGTAGGTGTTTAGAATTCTTAACAGAGTTTAAAAAAAACAAAACAAAAAACCCTTTATCCTCAACCAGAAGCTCAAAGCTTCCATGAATTCCACCCCGGTGCCCATAGGATGCAAAACAATATTCCAACCAAAGTTACAGGTCTGTCTCCTTCTTTCACCCACGCTAATCTTCATATATTTGGACCCATTCATTCTTTCCATCAGTGAATTAATCTAAAGGCTGGATTCGTTCTCACATACTGTTCATGTTTTCCCCCCACTCCAAAATAATTGAGCAGAACTTTTCCTGAAATGATATTCTAGTTCAGTGCTTCTCAAACTGTAATCTTTGGGATTGTATTACAATGCAGATCCCGTAGGTCTGGGATGGGGTCTGAGATTCTCCATTTCTCTCGAGCTCCCAGGAGAGGCTGATGTGTTGGACCACAGACCACACTTGGAACAGCAGGGTTCTAGTTCAGGGAGAACAGGATTCCAAGACCCATAAAATTCTAAGCTAAAAGAGAACTTAGGGATTGGTTTTTATCCCAAAATGATAAATTGGTCAAATTCAACTCACACATTTTTTTATTTTCATTTTTAATCCGTATAGTGTTTTTAGCAATTGGGGGAGGGACTTCCCTGGTGGCGCAGTGGTTAAGAATCTGCCTGCCAATGCAGGGGACACGGGTTGGAGCCCTGGTCCAGGAAGATCCCACATGCCGCGGAGCAACTAAGTCCGTGCACCACAACTAATTGAGCCTGCGCTCTAGAGCTCGTGCTCTGCAATAGGAGAAGCCAACACAACGAGAAGCCCACTCACCGCAATGAAGAGTAGCCCCTGCTTGCCCCAACTAGAGAAAGCCGGCAAGCAGAAGGAGACCCAACGCAGCCAAAAATAAATAAATAAATCTAAAAGAAACAAATTGGGGGAATTTTCACATATTTACAGCATCCAAAAAAAAAATTCTGTAGATACTGTAAAAAATTAATAAACAGAAACCTCAATGAAATAGAGTTGGGAGACCAGAAGGGGGAGCTCTCACACCCTGTGATGAGCCCAACAGCAAGAAGGAAGACTCCCCTTCTTTTCTGGCCAGGACTCGGCCAATGAAAATCCAGGGACTCTTTGTTTCCCGTGGCCCTTCAAACTTTCTTTTCCCCTCTATAAAAGTTTTCTCCTTCCCTTGCTGTGTGGGGATTTGCCCGTGGCTCCCCATGGCTGCAGACCCTGAATTGCGATTCTCTGCTGATCCCAAATAAACCCATCTTTGCTGGAGAAACATCTGGCCATCTGTTTGTTTCAGGTTGACACTAGCATAGCCCAGGGCCTTTACTCCTGAATGGAGCTGAGTTGTGACCCTATGTACAGACCACACGCTCTCCAGGGCTCCACAACTCCAGGGTCCTTCCTCCACACGAAGGGAAAAAATATCAGTGGCTGTGTATCACGGTGCATGCACTGTTGGAAAGTTTTCTCACACTGAGATCTAATTCTCAATTCCCAAGTCACAGTGGTACTCAGAGGGCCACGTGTGTCAAGCCGCAATGGACAAGAATGTGCCCTCGGCCCACTTCACCCGTTTACATCACCTACCTGACAACCCCTGATCGGCCCTGCTCACTCTGCAGACAGGAGAGGGAGGACACAGCAGCTAAGCAACATGGCTCAGGCCGTAGCCAGGCGTCAGAGAGAAGGGCAGGGCCCAGGTCCTCCCCGGGCAGGCGGCCCGAAGGGTGGCCTCTGCACAGTTGGGGCCCTTTAGCACCTCTCAAATCATTTCAGTTGGCAGCCTCTCCTCTGGCCCCACCTAACTCGACTGAATACTCTCATTTGTAAAATCCTCCTTCCTGGTGGAGCTCCCTTTCTGGTTATAAACAAGGAATGCCAAGGAGCCTATTGGTCACATCCCCTCACTGATCAGAGCCAAACAGGTAAGTAGCTGAGCCAGGGCTGGCGCTGGCCCCGGAGGAAACGAAGCCCGGCCCGTTTGGGAGGCTGCCAAGGGCCTGGAGCTTGGCCAAGTCGGGGGTAATGGCTCAGATTGCTTGGAGTCTCCCCTTCAAGTTCAGATGATAGACATGGTCGCTGTCAAAAAAGCCTGTGTGCCAGGGACAGGGTTCAGGTGTCCCCAGGAAACAGAACCTGGGTCAACAGGAGAGCTGGTCCTCTGGAGGAGCACATGGGGGTTCGGGCATCAGCAAAATGCTCCTGTAAACGTGCTGGCTAACTTGGGGCCTATGGGACAACAGCATCCAAGGTGCTGGTGTAAGATTAAAATCAGCAAAACGACATCCCTCTCAAGAGTCAGGTTTTAAAGTTGACCCTCCTCTTCCTCCCTCTTTTTTTTTTTTTTTTTTTTTGCAGTACTCAGGCCTCTCATTGTTGTGGCCTCTCCCGCTGCAGAGCACAGGCTCCGGACGCGCAGGCTCAGCGGCCATGGCTCACGGGCCCAGCCGCTCCGCGGCATGTGGGATCTTCCCGGACCAGGGCAAGAACCCATGTCCCCTGCATCGGCGGGCGGACTCTCAACCACTGCGCCACCAGGGAAGCCCCTTCATCCCTCTTTTGACAAGACACATACTGTCACTCAAGTTTCTCAGAGGGCTTTGCAAAGAGGCACAAACTACCACTGCGTGAGAGGCAAGGGAAGAGCCAACGGATGCGGAGGCTGGAAGCCAGGCTCCCAGGGCATGTGAGGGCGGACACCCCAGGTCACGCGGCCCCATGGTACCCAGTCCCCCGCTCTTCTCCTCAAAAGAAGACCTGGTCTGGGGCACACGCGCAGACTCCCTAGAATAGCGATTCGGCCTCGGGAAGTGCTGTCAACAAGGAGGAGAAAACAGAACCCAATGCTTCTTCCTTCTGCCCCATCTTCTAAGGCCCTGACCGTGGCATCCACCATCACCTGTCTAAGATCAAAGCCTGTAGGAAGAGGAGGGGGGAAAGAGAGAGAAGGGAAGAACCTCCGTTTTGAAGAGAGTAATAACGAAAAGAATTGGAGTTTAGTTTCTCCACAATCCCCACCACCTCAGGCCCCCAATGACAGGCTTTGCTGAAGACCACTTGGGGAAGAATGCTGACCAGTGAACGAGGCAGCAGAGAGCAACTTGGCGCCCGAGAAATGGGAGCTTTTGACACGTATGTGGCTCTATTCCTGAGTGTGCACAGAAACCAAAGGTTTCCCACAATACGCAAATTTAATTCTAGTGGAAAACTATACTATATTTGTAGAGTCTCTGTGTATATTTGTGCACAGTTCTATAAATCGAGAGAAAGTACTCGTAAAAAGAGTTCTGTACAATTACTTTAAATGATAAGTACGTTTTAAAACACTCAAAAAAGTGATACAAGCTTATTAATAATCTCAGTCCTCCTGAGACTCTGAGCTTTCCAGGAGTCAATCTGAGACTACAGCTGCTTCAGGAGAATTCTGTAAATCCAAGCTCTGGCCACATGGTTCTCATACAAAAGACTTTCTTCTTCAGTTCTGACTGCAGGGAGGGCTGAGGTTGCAGAGAAAAGCAGGCACCCCTAAAGAAAAATGACTTCCAAAAGGCTCACTTTTCCCAGGGGATGAAGACTTTCCCACAATGTCATCGATAAGACAATATCCCAACTGAAGTTGCAGCTACAAACGTGGGTGGCATGCACCCAGGCCATTTTTTTTTTTTCTCCAAGTCTCTGCAATCTGTTTCTTGCCATCTGCTAGGATGCTGGTAGAACCGCATCTGAGTCAGAGCACCCCTTCTCGAAGGAAGATGGAATGATGGTCCACTCACCACGTACTTACACAAGCCACAAGCCATTCCAAGGAGGGCAGCCTTGGAAGCTTTGAGCTGATACAACTACAACACCGCATTACCATGGAGCTTCCTGCGCAATTTTTAGAAGCACAATAACAATGGGGATGAATCTAATTATACGCCTGATGGAAATAGCTCTCTTCCAAAGAGCTCAAAGCCTGTGCGCATACATTGCCCCACTTAGCCTTTCAACGTACCTGCGAGACAGTAAAGGGTGGTATTATTATACCCACAGTACCTATGAAAACAATCTCAAATCACTGTGTTTCAGAAGCAAGGTTACATGTCGTGTGCTGCTGGCACAGCCCTTTCATAGTTGACAAGGCAGTCTTCAACACCCTCCTAAAATCAAGAACACTCCGAGAAATAAACCAAACCTCCCCATTTTTATATGGGTGCAATACAAAAACACTTATGGAAAGATCTAAACGCGCCAACAGGATGTGACATGTAGGGAAAAGACTTAAGACATCCTTCATATTCAAAATGAAGAGACAGCGTCTGAAAAATAAGTAACACTCTAAAAATCTGAGCAGTAACATTCACAGCTTATGCACAAGTCTCGGAACGAGCTGTTCTGAAATTTTTCGGTCCTAGGGTTGATTCCAGGGTTTTCAGCGTTCTTCAAACTTTCACTGAAGAAGCAAACAGCAGAACCACAAAGATGACTGACTAATCTCATGAGAGAAGATCTGAATTCCAAAGTGTCAGATACATAGATATTGGAGGGGGAGAAAACACAGAATTAAAAAAAAATAAGCGGATGATCATTGAGTTGTCAGGACCAGAGCCATCGATTTACGTGGGTTTATCTTGTTTGTTTACCCAGCTTTTGGCAAAAGCAGGCCCCGTACCCTAGCAACAGCTATATCATATGCTTCTTAGGTTACAGCATACCCAGCTTCTAATTTTAAAAACCGCCACTTCAGAATCTGCAAGAGGCCCCTTTTGTTATTAATGTTAAATATGCCTTTCAGGTCTCTGACGCATAGCTTTTGTATTTCTTCCTTATATTTAAATTTTTAAAATGCACTTGTGTTTTTTTTTTAAGTACATATAATGTTTATACATATTCTGGAACCTGACAATTACTCTGCCTTTAGGGTGTATGCTTCAGTATGAGCCTAAACTGAAGGTATTTCCAGTAAATAAGTGATCTTAAGCAAGACCCAAATGGCTCCCCTTGATGCCTTGCTGTCTTGGTGTAAGTTCTAGTTTATCCATATGATAGGGTTTTTTAAGCTGCAACCCTTCGTATTACATTATTGCATTCAGATACGAGGTACAAATTTTTATCCTCACGAAAGTAACTAACTTGGATACATAAGATCCACTATCTTTCTATTATAAACCCCTATTCCTGTAGTGAATTACAGCTGCACTTTCTTTTTTCTTTTTTTGTATCGAATGTTTCATAAGAAGAGCTCATGGTCTGTCAGAGAAATTTTCCAAATGATAACTTATTACATAAGGAATTCATTTTTTTTCCCCCTAAAAAGGACTGGGCCTGAGGTGGTAGTTACAAGGCAGAATAATCACAAGCAGATGTAAAAATACTTACACAAAGTAAAAGAATAATAATAATAAAATAAACTTCATATGTTTCACTCCTTTAAAAAAATGTCAGCTACGGCAGGCAGTAAGTTGGCCCCTGATTGTCATTAATTGCCACCATTACGTGCTGCTGATGGCTCCTAATGGCGCTGTTTTTCCGAGCAAGGGTTTTCGATTATTTTTCTGGCACAAAAACCTATTCACACATACCACAATGTTCTCACACCAAAACTGAAGTGACTAGGAGATTAAAAGCAATTAGCGTAATTTTACTCCCTGGCATGGGTCCTGAAAGTAGATCAGGATACACAGTTTTCAAGGTTCAAAAACTTTTTCCAGTTTAGCAATTTGAAAAAAGAGCAGGAAACGCCTATCAGAAGTACTGAAAAAAAGACATGCCCTCTGAAGGGCAGCCAAGAAGGGGGCAAAGAATTCGTATGCCCTGAAGGGATGTCATAGTCCTTAAAGGGAAAAAGAGAGTTGAAAAAGAAAATAAAAACAAAACCCGAGCACACCTGGAGCACCAGATCTGACCCCGAGGACTAGAGGCCATGGTTCCCGTGTAAGGGTGGCATCTCCTCTTAAACCCGGGAAGGAATGGTGCCCACTCACCAGAATGATAATCACTGCGGCCCCGCATTAGATAAAACAGATAAGGAATCAAAGAAATACAAAACTCATAAATAACTTTAGGCAAGCATTAAACACGCCACATAAAACCAGCATCTGCCTTGTTTCTAGGTCTGAAGTTTAACCTTCAGGATATAATCACGTAAGCTTTCAAGCAAGAACATTTTTGCATTCAACAAACCCCATGAATGTGGGCTTGCCAGGGGAAGACTAGCTGGAATTAATAAAAACTGTGAAATAAAGGATACTCTTATATAACACTGTAAATCAACTATACCTCAGTTAAAAAAAAAAAAAGAGAAAAGAAACAAGTATGGTGCTATTAAAATTTTTTTTAAAAGAATCCTTAGAAAGTACACTTTTATATTTTTAAGAATAAAGTTCTATCAACAAACAAGGTCCTGTTAACCAGCAATTCCACTCTTCATGTGGTAATAACTGAAACCCTCCCTGCTCAGTGAAACAACTGGAATTCATAATTATTATGTTAAAGTCTTAGCACAATGGAAATGCCATGAGGATCATAATTGTGTGATACATGACTATTCAAAGAAAGAGTCTTAAGTCTCTAAAGATTCTTATTATTAGACAGTTTACTCTCATTCTTATAAATCAGATATGTACACAGGTGTTCTTTGACTTCAAATTTATAAACCACAATCTGCTGTAGAAGGCACTGTCCCAAGAAACAAGGTTGTAAATGGTGATGCACGTCAAGTCCAGAGTACAAAAAGCCAACATTACCCCTCATATAGGTGAAGAAATTACTAATATTATGAGAGCATTAATGTACTACTGTGGTGAGCCGGCCCACCATAGGCATTTTAATCATACTATGGTCCTAGCACTCGAGTTCTAGTAAGTTATATAATAGCATTATGGTTTGAAGATACTAGTACTATAGTATCACAGCTGCATGAAGAGTGAAATAGGTGTGGGTAGTTTCGTCTAAAAATTTCTTCACTATTTTAAATGATTTTTTCCTTTGGAAATATGAGTTCTGAGCTGCCCCAAATCAACTCATAAACAAATGTTGGTAAAGATTCCCGTGTCACATTATGGATTGTCTGTTTAAAGCTGTCCTCTGTTAATTAGAAACCCATTCCTTGGTCCTGACATAATAACGCCTGGAATTAATACATCACAAAAAAAGAAGCAAGGAAAAGCAAACCATCTCCAGGATTCCTTTAGACGGCGGAGAGGAATGATTTTTAAAGAGCTTATCAATGTTTTTCAAGTGCAGGAAAACGTCCAAAGAATGGTCTCTTAAGTAGCTTTAAATAGTCACTGACTGTTTCTATTTATACAATTATATAATCTAATAAGCCGTTCACAAATCCGAAAAATAACCCTAGTCCAACTTTTATCCAACTAATCACAAAATTTAAAATTAGTAAAGCCAAAATTAATAAAGATTGATTCTGAGTTAGCAAATTAACAGCATGATAAATTACTGTTCTAAGTATTCAGGCTTATTCATGCCGAATTTCACCTCTACTGATTTAATCTAAGGAATGAAAACATTTCCTATTTTCAAACTGTGGAATCAGGTGGTATATAGATACAGTAATACAAATTACCTCCAGCGATGAAAATATAACTTAGCAAGTTGAAAAGGTGATACATTATAGTTTTTAACCTTTCATGGGATTCCTATGGCTACAGTAAGAAAGAGCTTAGAAATACCTACCTTAGGACCATCTGTTTCTACCCATCAATCTATATGCACCATGGGTAACACACATGGATTAGGAATAGCTTTCACTGATAGTCAGTTTCTAGCCACTTTTAATAACTTTGACAGTATTTTTAAGTAGTGGATTCTGTCTTGTTTATTGTTTATTTTCTTTCTTTTCGGTGGCAAAACTGTTGTAAGACATCAGAAGCGCTTGCTTTCTTGTATTTGTCACCGATATTGAAAACAGCCTGCATCACACTGTACTGGTAAACTTTAATTTCACTAACCAGAGCCTTCACATAGCAAATAAATACATCATCAGTGCTTATTTAGTTGTTTAAAGTTATAGAAAATCATCTGAATTTCATGTTACCATGAGGAATAATACCAACGTCAGATGAACCTGGGGAAATCCCTCAAACCCCAAACAAACCCCAAAAGATTCAAGGGTAGTCCCTGCATTGTATTAAAGACATTTTCATGGACAAGAGCAGAGAAGGGGGGAAAATGGCTTACTTTTAATAAATGGGTTTACTCTTAACAAAAGGGTTTACTCTTAATAAACCAGAAAACTCAGTTAAGCCAGGCACCTTATTTCCGCTCTTTTGAGGTTTTGCTACATTCCATAAGGTCTTGAATTGGAGGAAAAGGCTAGCATTGCTGCATCCAGGAGAGAAACTGAGCATGTGAGTCCTTCTCAGCCATCAGGACCACAGCACTGCTGTGACAAGCCTCCCCCTAGTTTAATTATCAGTTCCTATTTCCCTAAGCTTTTCATGGACACCTGGGCCACCTTCACCTCAGGGAGGACATTCATCTTTGGAGAAGGTTCTGCCACCTCACCAGCACACCAGGACACCGTAGTAAGGTTCAGATCTGTCTTTTGTTAACCAACCTGTATGTATAGGAAGGACTTAAAGAAGTGACTGTCCATGGCCATCTGGGATTCTAGCGTCTTCCCTAAAAATGTCACTACACTTGACTAGCAAAATAGTCTCTGTGATTTATTGGCCTGATGTCCAAATGTTTTCTTTTTTTTTTTTTTGCTGTACGCGGGCCTCTCACCTTCGTGGCCTCTCCCGTTGCGAAGCACAGGCTCCGGACGCGCAGGCTCAGCGGCCATGGCTCACAGGACCAGCCGCTCCGCGGCATGTGGGATCTTCCCGGACAGGGGCACGAACCCGCGTCCCCTGCATTGGCAGGCGGACTCCCAACCACTGTGCCACCAGGGAATCCCCCAAATGTTTTCTTAACATTTCACCCCAGATGCCACTGAGAGGCTGCAGTCACGGAGATAATGCTAAAGAGACGCATTTAGGGTAAATACAGACTTGCCGAGCAAGTACCCAAATCCCAGACATCGGATATACTCCAGTGTTTGAGAGGCATATTAATTTCACTCCCTATCCTACAAATTTCAAACGACACGAATGAAAAGCTGAAGGACCTCTGATGCCTCCTTCTGCATCCCTACCTCTCCGTGGGTGCTCTAGTGACACGTGGCTCTTTGTAACAAATTGCTCATTTACCCCACAGAGGGTAATAGATAAATCCCTATCTATTACCCTCTGTGGGGCTGTGAGATATTCAGAGGAGAAGCTATTTCCCTCTGTATCTCCTGAGCTCAGCACAGAATCTGGACCAGCAAAGGGGCTCAGTGAACATCAATGGACTAAAAGTAATGGCACAGGCCAAGCATTAAGTATATGGGACAAGAGCCTGGATGGGAAACATACCCCAAGTTCCTATAGGGAAATCTGTTCTTGGGATGACAAAGGACAAGTAATGGCCAGTCCCACTGTAATGCAGGATCATGGTTGGATGGGCCACTGTTCTGAGAGACTATGACCTTTTTCTATGCTTTCAATGATGATCTGATCAAGAAGGAATTAGACTTCTTCTCTGAAAGCTCACTTGGTGCCACTGCCCTCAGTTCCCCAGCCCAGGAAGAGGCATGTCCACCCTTCACCATGCTGCCCTTTGCTCCTTGGGCTCTTGGGCTTAATATGTTTTATTCTTTCACCCTCACTTCCTATGTCATATTTTTGAAATCACTCTTTAAAGCCTCGGTAAACAGTCTCTGTAAGTTTTAAAGGCAATCTGGGAGTTTTCAAAATCAATCAGAATTTTGGTGGAATTTCCTAAAAAAGTGCTATCTGGAAATTAAAATGGGAGGTTTAGAGAAAAACTGTTTTCTAAACACTTGAGGTACTGACCCTTGGAATATGTACGGAGTGAACACATTCCTACCTTGATTTACTCTAAAACTGATAAAGTTGTTTACAGGCTGCTGTAGAACTGAAACACAGTGATAGAAAGTTTAGCCACTGAATCCTTGACACATAAAATAGCCCCTGCTCATGGAAAAAAAGAACTAGAAGCAAAAGATAGCTTTTCGTTCTCTCCTCTAGTTTGTACCACAGATAGCAAACTTGAGGACGAATTGCTTCAACTCTAGACATCATGATTTACAAAATAAAATACACTGATCATTTCATATACTTTATGTAGACTTATATTACCTGCCCCTAACTATCCATGAGCTAATATTTTATACCCTTTAAAGTGAGTGCAGAGCCTCAGTCGATCAAGACTGCAATAAAGTCTAATTTACAACCAAATCAGCAGTCCAAATATACGAGTGATAAGAAAACAAACTTCAAAGATTTCTACTACTGACAACCAGAAGACCCAGGTGATTAAATGTCTACATGTGCCTAAGTTTTGCTCTATTCCTAAATTTCTCAAGTACAATAATATTAAAGAAAAGTTAAATGTAAAACTTAGAAAGAACAATAAGAAGGGGATCCCAAAGAAGGTGCAAAATGCCATACAATGAAATAATGTCTTTCTTGGTGTGAATAATCTGTTAGATTCTCAACCCCCTTTTGAACAGGAAAATGTTTCATTCAACAATACAAAAAGAGAAAAACAAATACCGTACGCTAACACATATATATGGAATCTAAAAAAAAAGAAGAAAAGGTACTGAGGAACCTAGGATACAGGGCAGGAATAAAGACGTAGACGTATAGAATGTACTTGAGGACACGGGCAGGGAGGGGGAAGCTGGGGCGAAGCAAGAGTAGCATGGACATATATACACTACTGAATGTAAAATAGCTAGCTAGTGGGAAGCAGCCGCATAGCACAGGGAGATCAGCTCGGTGCTTTGCGATGACCCAGAGGGGTGGGATAGGGAGGGTGGGAGGGAGACGCAAGAGGGAGGAGATATGGGGACACGTGTGTGCATATGGCTGATTCGCTTTGCTGTACAACAGAAACTAACACAGTATTGTGAAGCAATCATACTCCAGTAAAGATCTGTTAAAAAAACACTATGAGAAACCAAAGAGAAATCTTACAAATCAGATATTAAATTCAGAATGAGAAAAACAATCTGATTCAAAACTCGCAGCTGCTCTAACGTTATCACCATTGAGCACGAAGGCCACTAATCACGCCTGAAGTGTCGTCAAGATGTTGGGCTCAGGTTCAATCTGATTCATAGACAAAACTAACAACAGGGGGAAGAAAGGTAAGCTCCTTTACCCTTGTTCCTCTGTTAGCGATGCTTATGCTTGTGCTAACAGGAAACAGTGACAAAGTTCAAGTGGTAGTAGCTTATAATCTGGAAAAAACCCATCATTCTAAGAAAATGACAAATAGCACACCGGAAAAAATAATACAAAGGTGAATCTAACCTAACGGTAACATTTCTTTGGGAGATCGGCCTGTCCCTGCTCTTCGTGACTCCACAACTTCCAGCAAAGTTCTGTGAGGTCGGGTCATCCGGAGAGGAACCAGCCCTGGTCCTGAATCTCTCTCAAGAGTTTGATCCTGCAGCCAAAACCCTTTCTCGTACTGTCCTGTGTGATGGCTTCCTGGAAACTTAAAGCTGAAATCCTTGTCCTCGTAAGAAACAGTGCCAAAAAAGTCAAGTAACATGTACAAGGTCCCAGAGCTCATCTGAGTCAATGCCGAAAATGAAACTCACTTCTCCCAGTTTCCAAGTCACTCCACTTACTGTACCACATCCTACAGACCAAGTCCACCTGGCAACCTTTGATGTAATTTGTATTTTCCACAAGGATTTTTGGGAAGGAAAGAAATAAACTTAGTGGGAAATGCATCATTCCTATCTGGAATATTAGTTAAAACACACATATATATTTCTTTTAGAAAAAGATGGCGCTAGCAGCATCTTTCTACACTGTAGTAACGTGAAAATTATCTGTGGAAAGGTAATATGATGGAGTGTCTACGTGCACAGACCGCAGACCTTGGGTGCCTGGGTTCACATCTCAGCTGTTCCATTCCTATCACCGTGACCTGTCTCTCTTTCGATTCCCTCATCTATGCTCTGGGGATAAGAACACCAGGGTCTACTTCAGGGCTTTACTAGGAGAATTAGATGAGTTTGTATTGATATATGTCTGGCATATAAAGCATTAGTAAGTGTTATGAAACTGTTACCTATTTTTATCTTGAAGGGAGGTGCTATAGGCATAAAATAAATACTGTAAGGACGACCCAGTAGTTTTTATGTAAAAAAAGCAAAAGCCTGAGAGTTCCCAAAACGCAAATTGTTGCCGTTTTAGAAACACTAGCAAGGGGCTTTGAAACTTGAAGCGAAAGAGCAGTTAAATGAAAAGCAACAATGCTGGTCCAGTGGGTAAGACTCTGCGCTCCCAATGCAGGGGGCCCGGGTTCGATCCCTGGTCGGGGAACTAGATCCCACACGCATGCCGCAACTAAGACCCGGTGCAGCCAAAATAAATAAACAAATAAATAAATAAATCTTTTTAAAAAATACAAACACATCATTGTCTGGGCCCCTGCACTTAGACAATAACTCGGGTCTAATTAGGAGGGTATCATATATACCAGCTCCCTCCGCCGACATCATCTTTCTCGCCATAAATCATACAACATGCCTGATTAAAACAGATGGTTCTTAAACCACGCCTGGAAGCTCTGAAGTCTGAACCGTCCCACTCAGAACACCAGGGGGAACAGGACATTAAGAGTGTCAGAGCAGGTTCACCATGGAGAACATTCTTTCCTCGCTCGGTGTAATATGATATCTTGGAGGCTGCCAGTTAGAGACACTGGAGAGAGAGAACGCGAGGGGAATCAGCAATCAGGTGTTCAAGTTCAGGGCCAGCTCATCTTCTTGAAGGGGCTGAGCTCTTGTTATCAGAGAGCCGTGTGGCCCCTGGAAGGTGGGTGGGGAGCTGAAATGGTCCCCTGCACGCACATCGTTCTCTCCCCACAACTAGGCTGCAAGTTTTCTCCACTCCACACCCAGGTCTGCTGGGAATAACAAAGAAAACTGGACCCGTGGCAACCTCATTTTTCTCATCCGCAGCCAGCTTCCACCTCCATTTTTCCTAAAGTGATCGCATCACTCCCCAGTTTAAACTTTGTTCCAGTGGCCGTTCCGTGCCCACGTGGTTCAAAGCCTTCACAACGGGACTCCCCCAAACCCACCTTGGTCTCCACAATGTCTCCCCATGCAGCCTACACGCCAAGGTTTCTTGTTTCTAGGCATCAGTTACACGATTGTTTCCCTCTGCTTGGAATTTCCTTTCCCTTCTCTCTGCCTTCCGAGTTCGTAATTCGTCTTTCTTCTTAGCCTAAATCACTGTTTCTTCTTCGGTGACTCTTGTTCTTCGCATCCCCTACGTGCCTTGTATCTGCTTTCCTAGAGCCCCCCATGCCACCCTACATTAACCATCCTCAATTCTATATTCCTATCATGATTTGGGGTACAACGAGCATGGCCTTTTTGTTAAATTGTGTATATCTCCCCAACAGACTATAAGCTCATTTAGGGAGAATAACAGTGCTTTGTATTCACCCTTCTGTGTGCTTAGTATGTTTGCTTGTTGTCATTTCTACAGCCATTGTCCTTTCCTTTTCTAAAGCCTCTGCCCACCTCATTGACCAAGAGGTAGGTAACCCAACAATCCTGCCCCATCCTACTCCTAGTATCCAGGAAGAGAGATGAACAACCAATCTTCTAAACAAAATACAAACTATCCTTTTGGATATGTGTGCACTTTCCACTGTGTGCAAAGCTCAGCGAGAGAGCTTACACACACACACACACACACACACACACACAGGTTTTAGCCCCAAGGAGCAGAGACAGCATATATGTGATAAACCACAAGTCAGTACACACTCGTAATACAGGCAGGCCTCGTTTCCTTGCCCTTCACAGATGCTGCGTGTTTTACAAATTGAACGTTTGTGGCAACCCTGTGTCAAGCAAGTCTATCAGTGCCATTTTTCCAACAGGATTTGCTCACCTCATCTCTGTGTCACATTTTGGTCATTCTCGCAATATTTCAAACTCTTTCATTATTAATATTTGTGATCAGTGATCTTTGATGCTACTATTGCAAAATGATTACGACTCGCTGGAGGCTCAGACGACGGTTAGCATTTTTTAACAATAAAGTATTTTTCAATGAAGGTATGGACATTGTTTTTTAGACACAATGCTATTGCACACTTAATAGACTACAGTATAGTGTAAACATTACTTTCACATGCACTGGGAAACCAAAAAATTCCTGTGACTCGCTTTATCGCAATATTTGGAACCGAACTCGCAATATCTCCGAGGTAAGCCTGTACTGGCTAAAGGTGAGGTACAGATCATAAGAGCTCCAAGAGAGATTCTTAGTGGACTGTTTGGTCAGTAAAGTCTTCCCAGAGGAGCTGGGATTTGAAGAACTGTGATCTTTGATATAGGTGCAGAAGAAAGAAAATAAAGCATTCCACATTTGCTAGGAAAGATCATTGGATCCACGGGGAAGACAGAGGGAATATCATGAGAAGAGATTAAACCCAGGGAAATGCAACGTTTTTCAGGAGGATTATAAAACAATTGGTTTTACTGGGGCAGATAATTGAAGGGGTAATGGGACATAATGCTGGAGAAATGGTTAAGGAAAATATAGGTCGAGAGGTTTGGATTTGATGCAAAGAGGGATTTTCAGAATAACATTCTTACAAGATGCTATTAAAGGGGTTGGGTAGAGGTTCAGTAGTTAAATAAATAAGGAAAATACTGTTCTATCTCCCTTCTGGAGATTAACAATGTGTATTAGAATATTAAAGGCACTGAGAAGTCCTGCAGTAAAAAGCCCCATTTACCTCTGTGTTTCTTCATATTTCAAAATTTTTTGTTTTGAGAACCTAATTTAAGAAGTGCTGAACTCCAGGCAGAGTATTAAAATAAAGTAACATTTTTAAAAAGTGTGGACCACAGAGTTAAGAAAATGAAGACAACACAGATGGAGCCCGAGCTAGGAAACGGGGAGAAACACAAGTGTTAGGAGACATGAAAATCTGTGAGGAATTATAAAGTTGAAGCTAGAAGTGAATCAGGCACTTTCCCACAAACTCTGCCAGAATTCAGGAAGGTTTCTGTGAACATCTATCAAAAACATTTCCTGCAACTTCAGATATAGTTGTGTAAATCCCTAGGTAAGAGCAAGAAAAAAATTAAAAGAAGAGGAATCTGTGTGGCAACAGGTACAGAAGATTGCAAGGGATCTATAAATGGACTCTCTTCTATGTACACATACATCCTCGTAGATAATAACCCAAAATCAAAGCCATGCGTGGTTCAGAACATTCATCTCTTAAACCAGATAAGACTGGTTCCGGCTTTGACATCCTAGTATCCAGAAATACAAGCGCATCACGGCACCATAGTAATGGAAATGCTGTGAGTTCAAAGGACAAAGGAATTAACAGGAGTGTTCAAAACAGGAGTGGATTTATGATTTTCAACACTTTGGATCTCCGTTTGTCCAGGTTCTTCATGCTAAGCATATGGAAGTGCTTTACGAATGTGGTTTCTAATCCTTTCACATAAGAGAGGAGTTTTAGGTTCACGAAATAATTGAACTCTTTCAAGAGACCATTTAGTAAACACTAAATAGCAACTCTTCGGGCTGGTATTTTCCAAAAGGCGTTCCGACAACTGACCCAGATGTCAATGGATGCTGCGTATAAAAAGCGGTTCTGTGGCCAGGGGTGGGAAATGGCTGGGTTAAAGTATTTCATTACTGCAGAACTTCTCAGAGCCTTTACAACATTTTACATTGGGACTCTCCAGGGGGAGGGGGCACTGTGCCCCATGTCCACATTTACTCGACAGGGACCCCTTCTTTCATGAGCACTGTCTGTGACTGATGCTCCGCAGATAACCTTTTGGGAGACACAAGAGCACCTGGCCCCTGCAGGAGTTAACTGGATTCTTAGGCAGGAAGATTCTGAGCCATTACAACATTACCAATGCAAATAGGAGGATGGCTGTGCTCTTTGTGTGGTAAGGAGTTCTGCAACAAGGCTTAAGGCCTCACAGTTTCGATCACAGGACATGATCAGACCTTTTGGTGGACGTTACACGGTGGTCATGAGGATCAAAAAGGTACAGATGAACCGGTTTGCAGGGCAGAAATTGAGACACAGATGTAGAGAAGAAACGTATGGACACCAAGGGGGGAAAGCGGTGGGGGGCGGGTGGGGGTGGTGGGATGAATTGGGAGATTGGGATTGACATGTATACACTGATGTGTATAAAATGGATGACTAATAAGAACCTGCTGTATAAAAAAAATAAATAAAATAAAATACAAAAAAAAAGAAAAAAAAAAAAAGAGACCCTACATGTGAACGTGCTTTACAAAAGGAGAACGCGTTACGCAGCGTTCAGCAAGACGGTGCTGGGGGGATGGCGTGGAAGCAATCCACGCTTCCTTTCACGGCACTGACGACAGATGGCCTTACGACCCATCTCAGTTAGAACAAAACCCAATTTCCTCCCACAGTCTATGAGGCCCTCAAGATGTGGACTCTGCCTCTTCAAGGACCGATTTCTCGCTGGCTTTCTTCCCGCTCTTCAGACATCCTCCAGACCCCAGGCTTCTCCCTCTGCGGGGGCTGCCCCTCCCCAGGTCTTCCCAAACCTCACTTCTCAGGAAGGGCCTTCCCTGACCCCCCTTTCGGAAGGATCCTCTGGTGGCCATTCTCCAGCCCCTTAACCTGCCTTATTTTCTTCACAACACTTTGCAGCATCAGAAAACATCAGATTAATTTATTCACGTATCTTTTTGCTGTCTGGCTCCTGCCTCTAGAACGGAAGCTCCCTGAGGACAAGAACACTGTCTACCTTGTCCATCGTGGTTTAGTGCCCGGAATCTAGGAGACTCTCCCTAAATGTGTGTTGAGTGTTAGAAGCTTGGGGAAGTGGCTACTTGGCGAGAAGGGAAGGGGGAGTCAGGCAGATGGGGAGGGATGAAGAGGCCTCTGGGATACTGCTAACATTCTCGTTTTCACCTGGTTGGTCGTTCCCTGAGTACGTCTCCACTTTGTGATAATTCCTTGAGCTGCCAGTTTATATTTTGGCTGTCTTTGGGGTCTTGGTTTAAACTGTTTTTTGACGTATTGGTGTTTATATCATCATGAATACAGGAACTGATAATTGTCCCTATTTTTGAGGGCCCACAAGGAGCCCTACAATCTGCTAGGCACTTCACCTATGTCATCGCATCAAAGCCTCAAAAAAAACCCTACCACGACTCACTTCACAGATGAAGAAACTGAGGTGCAGAGAGAGAGTGAGTAACTTGTTCATGGTCACACAGGCAGCGAGAAAAACTGGGATCCCAAACCAGTTTGTTCTAATTGTAAAATTCACACGTGTTCTACTAAACCCTGCCTGGAAGACATTCTAAAGTCAGGACTGGTATCCTGAGGTGTCCTTATCTTTCCCCAGGACCTTTTCTACCTGGAGGCTGTCACAGGCCAAGAGTAGCTGAGTACCCTCCTTCCCCCTCACCTTCTTGGGTACCTACGAACTTCACAGCCAGGGCAACTTCACCTTTGCATCAAACACACCAGAAATGGTCTAGTCGGGTGCAACGGCAGACAGTGGGCAGGAGGGGCACTGTTTGCCCCAGAGCAGCAGGGTGAGGCCCTGCCAAGGTGACAGGATGGCCCGCTCTCATCGGGGGGTTCTCTGGACTCCCCAGGGTTGGGGGGCAGCTTCTTCTCTCATCCTGGAGCTCAGGTCTACCCCTGAACTTGAAATCCGACCAAGTTCTGGTGTTTCTCCTCATGGCACTTAGAACTTCTTCGGAAGAAACAGTGCTTCTAGTTACGAGAGATCTGGGGAAATTAGCGGCCTGGGGAGAAAATACACTTTGATCGTTTTTCCCCCAAATAACGACTCGCATCATTGGATTCGTGGTCCGTAACAACGGAGAAGGATCTGTTTCACCAACTAGTGGGTCACCTTGGAGTGATTAGCATGGCTGCCAAAATATAATCCCTCGGCAAATGACTAATGGTAGCACAGACAAGTTTCTACAGGAAGAAGCCTGGCAGGTGAGCCCTATGGGAAAGGCCCTCACTTACATCTGAGGAAACTCAGATGGAAATGAAATTGTTTACTTTTCCTTCCATGTGTCTGACAGATCCCCCCAGTTTCTATGGGGCTTATTATAAAGGTGTCAGACCCTATCAGAAATGTGATGGCAGCCACACATTATCAAATAAATAAAAAGAACACTCTTTTGTCCTACCTTTGAAGTTTTCTTAAGTTACTCTGAAAAGCATCCCCCTCTGCCAAGTTTCCTGTTTCCTGCATAATGAGATACGTTCTAATTAGCATATCACAAATATTCCTGATCTTCTTTACAAGTCCGGATACATTTTTAAATGTTTCTTTTAAAGTACATCAGGATTTTTCACACTCTGTAAAGAAGCAGGAGAATTAAAGCAATGTGTCAGCTCAATTCTCCATTTCTTTTTTTTTTCTTTCTTTCCTTTTTTTTTTTTTTTTTTAGTAGGATGGAGGCATTGGGCAATGGAAAGGTCATAGGACTTGGAAGCCAGAAATCATGGATTCTGATCGGCTGAGATGCTGTATCACATTGGGCAAATTGCTTCACCTATGACGGCCTCAATTTCCTTTTCTGTAAAATGAAGAGGTTGGACTAAATGGAAAATCCCTCACAATTTAAAACACTGTGATTCTATTTGTGAAGCTTGAATAATTCCTTGTCTCCTTATTCAAAAGCTGGAGTGAGTTATTTTCTTTGAGTTAAAAATTCACAGTGAACTAAATACAAAATGGGTACAGACATCAGCAAAAAGGGATGTGATTTTAAAAACACAGATATCTAATTGTAGGATTATGTATTACCTTTGAACAGCAAAAAGGGTTTTCGCTTCTTCCCCAGAGAGGTATATAGTTTTGCCTAGCTTTAATGTGTTGACAAATATGTAAACACACACACACACACACACACACTAAACTGCCTTTATATGAGTGAATAAAACTGACATGAACTAATCCTAATAAAAGAAATATTGAGATGAAGAAAATGAAGTCTTAGACATCATAAAGGCTTTCTAGTCTCTTGCTAGCCTAGAAAAAAACAAATCCAGTCAGTTCAATAAAATAAGCTGGATTGCCCAGTAACATTTGGGTTTCCAGATTTGACTTATAATATCAAAATCATAAAAACACAGAACTCGATCTTGGTTTCTATCATGACTTCCTGGGGAGCAAGGGCCAGGCTGCTTCTCTGTGCTTCACCATTTAACTGGCCTGATGAAGACTGTCTGGGTGGATTGAGAGCTCCCTGCAGAGGCCCTTCCCCATCTGGACCTGCCATCTCTTTTTCACCATGGCCTTACCCACACCCGCACTCTGGCTCGCCACCTTCCTTCCAAGGACTGCCCATGGCACCCCATTTTGCAGACTTCTCTCCCCCATCCTCTTTGATCACCAGCTTAACTTGGTAAGTTCCTGGCGCACTTCAAGACTAGCTCCGAGGTCACCCCATCAGAGCCCTTTGCCGCCATGGCACTATGGTCCTGCCCTATTGCATCTGTGTGTTGACACAGCTGTCCCCCACTCTCACTGTGCAGGAGCCGGGGCTCGGAGGGGCCTTGGTCACATCGGTAGCCCCAGGACACTGGACAGCAGTGAAGGAAAAGAGAGAATGGACGGGGGGAGAAGCACGGTGCTGAGCGAGGTGCTGGGGACATGCCAATGACTGTCCCTCCATCATTCTGGAGGTCCCTCCGTCCTGCAAGATGTACCATATAGGGGGTTCTTGTATGATAACCACCAAAATGTGGTTTAAGCTTATTCCTGATGAGGGAAGGAATACTGAAGACGAAGAAAGTCAGAAAAACCGCCCTATATAAAGAGGAAGGTGTGTGTGTGTGTTGTGTGTGTGTGTGCAGGCAATAGGAAGCCACTGATGGTTTTCTGCACGGAAGAATAGCAAGAATGAAAAATGCTTCAAGAAGGTGACTTAGCAGTGGTGTACCAATGATTGAAATGGTGTACGGATTAAAGTACAAATTATTTCAGCCATGAAAAATTATTACAAATAATTATATTTACAGACGTCGGAGAACGAACATATATAGACTAAATACCAAAAAAAAAAAAAGTAGGCTCCAAAACACTACAGAGAATAGAATCACAGTTTGTAAGATATTTTTCACACTTTGACATATGAGAATATTTTCATATGTGGATACCGTGGAGAAAAGTTTAGGAGGTTAAATGTCAGAGCTTTAACAGGAATGTTATCTGAGTGGTGAAACGTGACTTTTCTCTTCCTTCTTTCTTTCCTTCGTTCTCTGTGTTTATCTGCATTTTCTAAAATGTTTCCATCATGAACATGAGCTACTTGGGTAATTTTGGTAAACCTCCTCTGAATCAGTAAATAGCCTATTTATAAATATTAAAGAGGGCGGGAAGGCAGTCGTGAGGATTGGGCCGCTGGCAGTGGCAATGGGAATAGCAAGTAGGGAGCAGAATTGAGAGCGATTACGGAGGAGCTGCTGACACAAGCGGGTGAGTGACTGGGTGAGGAATTGAAAGGCAATCAGAAATCTGCGTGACACCCAGGTTTCCAGCCTAAGTAGGTGGGGGACAAGCTGGTTCCGTTGCCAGAAACAGAACAGTATGGGGGGCACATAACTTGGAGGAAAAGATCATTTCCTCTTAGACACGGTGTGTTTGAGGTGGCGACAGGTCACCCAGGAGAGCCTGCAGTTCAAGAGAGAGGTCAGGGCTCCGGGTCAGGTGCCCCCAGGGGTTCTCATAGGACCAGTATGCCTCCCCACGGGGCGGCTTCCCGACTGTACTGACGTGAGCTAGGTACCTGTCTCTCCTCCTCCCTGGACCACAGGCTCCAGGAGGCGGGCACCCACCTGTCGTGTCACTGTGCCACCCTCAATGCCTAGATGGACGCCTGGTGCCGAGGCACCTAATACACGTTGGAGAAGTGGATGAGCGAGTCCTCTACGGTGACAGTTCAAGGAGGTGAGTGGGCATATCCGACGGCGAAAACAGGGAGACCGGCGGACCTGAAACTTGGGAAATTCTCACCTAAGTGTGGGCGGAGCAGTACTGCCAATAAAACAGATGCAGAATGGATGCCAAACAGAAACAAAGCAACTTTCCAGAAACCAAGGACGAGCAAAACAGAAAAGGAGACCAACAAAAACCGCCGTGGCTGAGAGCTGGTGGAACAGGGCTGGATAAAAGTTCATCTATCCCAAGGTTACTGGTGATTCGGGGGAGAATAATTTCACAAAGACAAAAAAAACGAACGAAAGCACCACAGTCTTTTAAGTAGCGTGGCGCAGAGGTAGAAGAACAGAGCTCGAGGAGAAGCTGAGTCAGGGCAGGACTTCAAAATCACAGAGGTGGGATCCTGACATGTTAGTACACGGGAAGCAAAGGGTCTAGGCTGCAGTGGGAGTTAGCGGGGCTGGGGTAACCTTACAGGAGGCAGGATTACCGCTGAGACGGACGAGGAAGGCTGGGTGCATCTCTGTCCTCTGAACCCCTGCAGCACGCGGGCCGGCACCACACAACCTGGCTATAATTATACACTCACATTATTCGCTGCTGTTCCTGTGCCTTCTCTCCTCATTTAGATGGCACAGACCAAACCTTCAGGACTTTCCATAGCAAATCCTCGATGAGAGTTGGTAGTCGACGGCTTAAATCCCATAGGATAAGTTTCAAAGAGAATAGAGCTACCGACATGGAATACATATGCGATAACTTTTCAACAGACACCACTGCAAAAAAAAAAAAAACTATTTTTAAAGTAGCAACGTGACACCTTCCTCCCCTTTTTCCCTAAGAGCAAAACACCCCCATTATCTTATGGCAAGCCGGGGACAAGTGGCTGAGAGTCGCGGTGGCTTCCAGGTAGGCAGATCCCTGGGTGGCCCTTTGGTTTGGCTGGAGACAGATCTCCTAGGGCTGGCCTGCTTGGGTCCCAGGGTGCACACCTAGGACGTTTCCGTGAGAGGTACATCCCTGCAGCAAGACTCCACGCAAACCAATCAGGGAGCCCCCAGCCAGGCCAGGAGTGAAACTCTAGACGGGAAGCTGACTCAGAACAGACCTGCCAAGGCAGCTGCCAGCTTCGGCGAGGCTTGCCCTGCTCCTGACCCACATTGGAGCAGCTGGGACCCGAGCGGTCCCAGAATTTGCGTGATGAACTCAAGCTGGCATCACTAAGCAGCTAAAATGCCAAATGTCGCTTCAAAAAGAAGGCAGGATGGGGACTTCCCTGGTGGTCCAGTGGTTAAGAATCCACCTTCCAATGCAGGGAACGCAGGTTCGACGCCTGGTCAGGGAGCTAAGATCCCACAAGCCACCGGGCAACTAAGCCCGCGCGCCACATGGAAGAGCCCGCATGCCGCAACTAATTCCTGACGCAGCCAAATAAATAAATATTTAAAAAAAAAAAAAAAAGAAGCCAAGATGGAGGTGAAGGGCTCACACACACTCGCACACCTCCAGACAAATCACTAACATTCCTCAACCCGTCATTCCAACTATACCTTCTGCTGAATATGACCTTGCTGCTCACAAGTATTTTGCAAGAGGAGAAATCAACTATGCCAATTTAGCACTTCTTCTCTTAAGCTTTAAGATGCTTACACAGACATTTAAAAATATGTTAGAAACATATTCATAAACTTCACTGAAGATTTTCCCACACAGATATTTTTAAAAGTTTGCTAAACATGCCTATTAGTTTTTCTTCAAGAATAAGCTTGGATTTCTAAGTTACTCTTGCTGTAAGTTACACCTTCCAGCAAGAAAAAATGAACATGTGGAAATTATGTGACTGTTTTTAGAACACTGGGGTCCATTTAATATATTGAAGCAATAATCTATCAAATAGGACCCAAGAGTCCAGAAAGCCTCATGAGCCCTTTCACATATGTTAAATTACTCCCCTGAGACTGGTCTATGAACTAAGAATCTGCATCATTAATTAAAGAAATGGATTGGGCTGTCCTAACAAGAAAGCACAGCCTGCAGTAAGAGAGACTCATATACACACCTTAATTGCAAAATGAACATTGGGAAGAGTAGTTTTCAGAATTAAGCACAATGTGTGTGATTCAACGTAGTTGCTAACCTAGGGTTCAACAGGTGTGGGACCCTTCCCTCATTTTAATTTGGCCAAACACTTCATATTAAATTATGCTGAGAATTTAAGTTGACCGAAGAAAAACATTGCAGAGAAGAATGTCTTGCTAAACATTAAGATTTACAGGCTTGCAAGGAAAGAACAAATCTATCCATGGAACATTTCATATCCAGAAGACTAGTCTGAGAGCTAAGATTTTAATGCTGCCAAACTAGCCAAGAGCTGCCAAGTATTATACGAAATTCGTATGCACATTAAAAAAAATATTCCCTGTTTATAAACAATCTTTCATATGTGTTGGATAGAAAAGCACTGAGTGACAATTAATTGGCTGACTTCTGCAATCTGTCATTAATTGCTATTTCCAAGTTAAAACCATCCCATTAAATTTTATTCTCAGAGCTTTATAGCCAACCCATTTATAAGAAAGTTTCTATTTCTCAATGAGATGTCAAATAGTTTACCTAATGGTCCCATTGCCATAGGATTTAACTCTTTTATGTAAACATTTTAGATACACTGGCCTCTCTTATTCACTACTTGTTATTTTAAAATATACATTCTCTTTTTATAGAAAACGGATAAGCTCATCTCCCCTCTTCCCCCCCGTCCCCAGCCCCCCCTCAGTGAATCTAGCTTTTCAAGGGCTAGCCTTTACAAGTTGAGGTCCAAGATTTCTGAAGAAACATCAGCCCTGATGAAAGCACACACAATCCAAAAGTTTTGTGTTTTATGCTTAGCCTCTATACAGGTCTCAACCGTAGGGAAGGTAGCTGTTGGCTCAAATTATAATGTCCGTCAACATGAGGCAGAAAATTAATCTAAAGATGTTTAATGCAGGCTCATCTGAAAGTACCTTCTTTTGGATAATAAACAGAAAAATACTAGCTAAGTGATATGTGACAGTGATGAACCAATCATTTATCCAAACACTGAAATGTGTCCCATGAAGATCTTTCCACAAGTTTCTGGAAAGAACACGAAAACACACTATATAAGAACAATCTGAGATTGGAGAGCAATTTACAAATAAGGCTACATTTACAGAGAAACCATGAAAGTACAAGGCCTGGTATAATGAAGGTTTATAACAATGGTAGCTCCCACAAGAAACACACAAATAACTCCTCCTGATGTTCCAGATTTTCCACAAATGAATTACTAGGACACGGTCACCAGACCAAAAAAAAAAAATTGTCAGGTTTTATGAAGCATTGTACTTAAAATTCAGACCAATTTCTGAGTTGCTTCCCTGTAACAACACACCCCAGAGTTCAATATACTTACTCTCCGGTCTGGGTCCTGGCTTTCTGGTTTTGCACGGGGTCTGGAAAATGTACAGATGGTAATAATCTGTGGCTTTACTTCAAATCCTGACGACTGCCTTTATTCTCCTGATTTCCTTTGGTGCCAAAGATGTCGTTCTGGTCCAGAGTTCCCGCATGTTAAGTGAAACTCCTGTCAACATTTTATTACATTCAGCACTTCAGGTTTCCTAAGAGCTAGCTCCAGCAGTAAAGATTGCTATGCTCTGTATATTTTTCAATCCTCTTTTTCTTTTTTTACCTCCATGGAAGGGTGCTGGTCTCTCCTTAAGCAACACAGAGATTTCAAGCCGTACGTTTCCAGACCGCATTAAAATAAATACTAATGCAATGCATTACTAGCTTCAGACATTTCTTTCCTTCCCCCCGTCGCTCTGGCAGTGTTAATTTTCCCACACTCTCCTAGAATGGGGAAGGCTTGTCTGGGCAAGTAAGATAACACTTGGGCAGGAGATTAAAAGCCCACACTGAAGTCCTTAAGTACCTACAGGGTTGGGCCCTGAATCCACTCAGCATGGTCTCCAAACACCGTCACCTTGACTAGAAAAGCAACAGGAAAAGGCTAACGACTAAGAAAATCTCATTTCGGCATTTCCAGGCCCTTGAACCACCTGTATTTTACATAACGAAACAGCACTTCAACTTAGAGGCCAGAACAGGAGGAAATGCCTGACTTTCATTTCATTGTACCTTAAATTATGTGACCTGTGAACAAACTATTGAGGTCTAGAACTCGGGTGATCTTAAGTCCTATTTTTTGAACTGTTCACCGGGTGAACAGTTCCAGTGCGTAATTATTCCCAACACTGACTTTTGCTCTCAAAAGTGTCCTGACCTCATCAACACTTGGTTACCTTACCTATAGCTTTGACTTCAGTTCTGGAAAGTTCTTTACATTTGCCACATGTGTTTGAAAAACTAGTGGACACCTCTACCCCCAAAATCACAGGTTCAAATAAAGATTTAGCCGTTCTGACTGTTGAGAACATACACCTTTCTCCTATGTATTACTTGTACTTAGGCACTCTTACACCAGCTTATGAAACCATCTATTTTATGATATTGATTTTAATTATTTTCCTTTTTCCTTATTAATATAAATCTTGAAAAGCCCACCTCTAACTTAGTACAGAAAAAAGAATCCTTCATGGCTTAAAGGAACACTTCTTCCAAGCTACAGGGTGCCGTCAGAAGGTTGAAGCTGTAGAAGTATTTTGATATGGGTGTGATAAGACTGCATCTCCCTTCCTCCCATTTGCTGCATGATTACAAAATGAAGGAGGAAGCAGCAACACGTTCTTCTTTGGCCATTTTTGAAAGAACTATCATTAAAGAATCTTGGGAGTTATCCATAAATAGCAATTACTATTAAGGGAAATCATAAAGAATAAACACAAATCCTTGTCTAAGGGATGGGAAAGTTGGTATCCTCTGATTTTTTTTTTTAATCCTTGAAGAATTTAAATAAGCCTTTTAGGCATAAGAAAATGTAGATATCTGGGAAAATTGGGTATAACTGAAAAAATTAAGAAAGAAGAATCAACCAGAAATATGAGAGATCTGGAAAAAGAATTCATGGGGAAATCAAAGAAACAGGAAACAGAGACAACGATTTGAGGAGATGGTTTCTCTTCATGTCATAGAAGCTGAACGCCTTCCCCACGCCCTTTCCCTATCCTGTCTCAATTCTATCACCATCTTGATGTGGGTGACTCCAGCCTTTATTTCAGAGGTCCTCTCTCTCCCAAGCCCAGTCTCACATAATCAATTTCTCATGTCCCTACCTCAAGGGGTTTTAGCATCAAAAATAATTGCTGCTTTGACATTCCATATTTTTGATAAAGCCAGCCACCAAGGCTCAAACGCCAACGTGTCTTCCTCTTGCCAAGTCCCATAAGTGCTATCTCCTTTTATTTCTTGTATCTATCCTCTATGAAGCTACATCTTTTCTTCTCCCTCCCAAAGTGGGACCACTTGATCCCTGTCTGTAGTAGCCTCAGCCAAATCTTCAATTCCCACCACCAATCGCACCCCGAGATGTGAGACCTTGCATTGAACCCGAGCCAGCTCCGCCCAGGGGTCTTACATCAGGTAGCGCTGGCTACCAGTCTCTCCCTAAAGTCCCAGCTTTAATCAAAGGGTTCCTAGCTCCCTAATCCCAGCCTGCCTCCACTCCCTCAAATAACAGGGCTTCACCCCTAAGCTTTGCTGCCAAGCTCTTGTCCTGCTAAGTGCCCAGTAAGTCTGGCTCCTCCTGAATTTGGGACTCTTGCCAGTTTCCCAAGTTGGCCCTGAAAAACCCTTCCCCAATCTCCAGTTCAATGCTGGAATCTGCTAGCCCCGGCACACTGTGTTTATACCCAGAGTTGACTGGTTGTCTAAGGGCCCGGAGATTGCCACACCTGCCAGAAACTGCTTGCCAGCTCTAAATGTAATGTAAACTCCCACCAGGCGAAAACTAGAGCCAGAAACACGGCACTCAGCAGAATTCCATTTGCTCCATCTGGGCCCTGACGTGGGCTCCGGGCCCCTGTTCCAGCTCTGGAAATGCCATGGGCTTCGGCTTTCTTCAGCTGAGTCGACCCTTTCGGGTTTTACCCCCATTAAATAACAACTTGGACACTTTGTTTTCCTGATCTTCATTTCTCACCCCCTTGCTCCCCCAATAAAGATGAGCGCTTGCTCCAATTTTTACCTTCCAAGCAGCCACCTCCCGCCATTATCTGCCACCCCTCCTAGTTTCTGCCCGTGGCCACCACTGTCCATTGCCTGACAGCTACCCTCCCTCTTTCTTCCTGGCTTACAGAACCCTGATTCTTTGATCTCTTGAAGCACAGGCCCTTCCTCAGCCCTAAGGAAAGAATCATACCTTGTCATGGTAATTTGGCCAGTGACTGAAAGGAACATGCATGTGACCTATTCATGACTAATTAAACATAAGATGTCTTCTGAGGACAGCTTCCTGTCCCAACTTAAAACCAACCAACCAAACAAACAAACAAAAACACCAGGAAAAGGGCTCGTGCCAATTCTCTGCCTTGAATGCACAGGAGATAGCTGGAGCTGCAGCAGCCATCTTGAGATCAAAAGGCAACAACAGAGGACGTGCAAGCCAATGTTCTAATGACAGCCCCCAAGAGGGCCTGTGTTCTTGACAGCATCATTGGGCTACTTCCCTAGCCCTTGCCTATCCATCCCAGGTTGCTCGTTATGTGATTCAAATAAATTCCTATCTGTGTGAGCCAGTATTAGCCAAGTTTCTATTACAGGCAACCAAACCCTGTTCCTCTAATAGAACAGACACATGGACTGCATAACTTTCTAGAAGACTGTGCTGTGTTTGGTGTCTGAGGTTGGGTTGGTCAATATCCCCCCAGTTTCCTTTTCCCTTCTTCTCATTCAACCTTTCTCCTCTCCAATTTGCTCTATACCAAAGGTATTGGCACTTAGCTCGCACACGTTTTGTTTTATATATATAATATTTTTAAAGTACATGAGTGACAACAGTGAAAACAGTGGAGGAGGGAATTCCATGGGCCAGTTCCTCCACAAAACAGCTAATAAAAACTGTTAGAATCAACTTTATCTGCTCTAAAGCTTTACAGCAACCAGGTGAACACATAATCAAGAAAAAAGTGGCTAAATGTCAGTAAGAGGGATTTGTGGCATTTTGACTTCCCTAGCCCCATGCCCCCTTACCCAGCTCAATGGTGGTTTTGAAGACACAACCCACTTCCCTGGTGTGGGTTCATGGTGCTGGAAGGGGCAGAGCAGACGTTGTTTTCAAATAATTATGGTTATGTTTGACCTGCCTGGTGACTCCCTGAAGGACAGATGCAAAGGTCTTATGTTTACTTCATCTAATTCTGAACTCTCCCTGAGTGAAGAGGTGAGTACCCAAGAGGAATTTGTCAAAAAGGTTTAAAGGCAAATGAACTATCTGCTGCCACTTGGGGCAAAGGATACTGTTTGTGACAAACAACAGACGCACCAAAAAGCCTGGTAAGAGTGAGATACTTTGGGAAATAAAGATTTTGAAAGCTCCTACATGTTCCTGGGAATCTAAAAGTTCATATGCATGGTATACCCGCAGAAAAGATCAGAGAAGGTCCTAATGTTGCAGTTCAAACTGACTTTCAGGCTCTGTGCAAGCAGGAAGTGAAAACTAGGGCAGAGCTGTAAACGGCATGGTGAGTGTTGAAGGCATGCTCCAAACACACACAGCCTACTAGCTATTTAATTTTTGCTTTTTTCTCTCTCTCTCTTCCCCCTCCGCCTCCTTTTTTCTTTTTTCTTTTCTTTTCCTTTCTTTCTTATTTTTTGGTTTGAGAAGTTTAAGGAAATCTCTTTCAAAATTGCTAACTGAACACCACACTAACCAAAGACATCAATGGCTTCATATGACAAAGAATATAGGCTTCACAAAATCGTTTCAGAAAAATCACTAAACAAAGATCAGCAACCACAAAAGTCAAGAAAAACAAGGCCTGAGGGCTTCCCTGGTGGCGCTAGTGGTTGACAGTCCGCCTGCCGATGTAGGGGACACGGGTTCGTGCCCCGGTCCGGGAAGATCCCACATGCCGCGGAGCGGCTGGGCCCGTGAGCCATGGCCGCTGAGCCTGCGCGTCTGGAGCCTGTGCTCTGCAACGGGAGAGGCCACAACAGTGAGAGGCCCGTGTACCGAAAAAAAAAAAAAAAACTATATAAAACAATAATTGCAAATGTGTGTCAATGGGCACACATGGTATCAAAACGTGATTTGGGACAACAAAGCACATATGCACAAGACAGCAGTAAACAGTGAGAGGTTGCATTCCTAAAGCACTGGACAGCCACAGCCCCCTAGAAAAGACACCCTCTCTGCCACATCCTCTCTGCTTTGCTAGTTAACTACTTGGTCTTTACAGGCATTTGACTTTACAACTCTTCTCTTTAAAAGTGCTTCCCGATTAATCATGCTTCCGCTTAGAAACCCCAAATGGTTGTTGATTTCCTAGCAAATAAAATTCAGTCTACTTGGTCTGGCATCAAAGACCTGGAATGTGTCCCTTTTCCATCTTTTTGGCCTCATTTCTAAGAATTCTGTGTGGCACATTCAACAATCCAGAAAAATTGAACTGTTGACTCTTCCTATTTCCAATCTCCCTAAACCCATTCCCTACCTGGTTTAAGCTTTACTGAAGCTTTTCCAGGACTGGATGGAATGACCTTCCCCAGCTTTGTAGGTGTAAAGTCCATCCAGCCAGTGATATTCCTTTGTCCATTCTCCCTCCTGGAAGCCGTCTCTCCCTCTTCTGGACTCCTGTATCACTTTTGCTGTACTTCTCTGTAAGTATTACTTTCTATTTTGTATTTAGCTGTGGTGGACATTTCTTATTGTCCCTTTTAGATTGTCAGAGAGTCATCCCTGTTTCTTATATACTGTAAGAACAGTATACAGTTTCTTTGCACCGTTATTCGCTAAATTGTCTTTAAATTTTAAATTTAAGAAATGTGAAAATAACTGACAAATCATGTTCTGTATTTTTGAATTTGGAACAGAAAAATTCCTTAGCACCAAGTTTGGAAACAAGCAAGAATTCTTGGGTTTGAAAGTAAAACTCGAAACAAAATGCTGGGTAATTAATCTTTTCTCTTTTTTTTAATATTGGTGCTTTTCTATTTAAGGAAAATATTATAATTTTAAAAAGCCCTCTCTAAGCAGCATTTACTTCCTTTTTTTTTGCGGTACGCGGGCCTCACACTGTTGTGGCCTCTCCCGCTGCGGAGCACAGGCTCCGGACGCGCAGGCTCGGCGGCCATGGCTCACGGGCGCAGTCGCTCCGCAGCATGTGGGATCTTCCCAGACCAGGGCACGAACCTGTGTCCCCTGCATTGGCAGGCGGACTCTCAACCACTGCGCCACCAGGGAAGCCCGCATTTATTTCTTATAAATAAGAGAGGAACATGTGTGCTGATTATTTTTAACATGTTTACTTTGTTTGATTTTCAGGTAGGCAATCCTCACAAAACACTCCCTAAACTCTTTCTTCTCATTTGCTTCTCAGCTTCTGCTCCCTTACAATCCACAAGAAATCAGAAAAAGTAAGAATATTTTAGCCACTGGACCACAGCATTATTACCCTGCAATATTTCTTTGTGTCACTTAATGTTTAGTGGTTTCAGATACATCTTTACTCTAATAGCTAAACATAAAAGACATGGCTAAAGTGTTTACAGATACATTTTTTTTTAATCTGAAAGCTACCCAAGACCTTCTTAGTCTATGGATTACACACCTTTACATCATTGATATTTATATACTTTGTCCATTTAACTTGACTTTGGCTATCGGCTGTCAAATTCTATTTAGTCTCCAGATGAAATGAGATAGTTAAAACGATCTGTTAATAATTCTGAAAGAACTCTCCTGAAATATTAAGGCAGAGAAAAAGCTCTGTTATGCTATTAAATAGTGGACATGTGTATGAACATGATGAGCTAGAATTCACTTTTATATACACTTCTTTCTTAATAGCTTTACCTTCCCCCAATTTTATGTACTTGAAAATCCACTGATACTTCAGCCAAATGAATTGCTTACACTTTTTTAGTAGTTATTTCACCTTGTCGGTGAGAATGCGGAAGCAGTTTGGAATTACTACATGAGAATATAAGCTCCATGAGGGCAAGAACGTCCACAGTTCTGTTCACTGACTGTTTCTCTTCATCACCATATAGTACCTGGTACACAGTTGGCTCTCAATAAATGTTTGTCCCACATCTGTTGAATTTGTAGAACTAAATCACAAAAAGATTGAATTTCGTAGTCAAAGAATTGCAAATATTCTTTGCAATTAACAATTTTGCTGTCAAAAACAACAAAGTTATTTTTCATGATTACTTTCTAAAGTTCCATCTCTTGAACTCTGAGGTTCTTTTATAGAACCAGATAGAGCATCATTTAATCAGTGTGGGACAGCTCACCTTGCTGACACACAGGGTCGTTGCAAAGCAGAACTGCTTTAGGTAGTAGGATCCATTTAGTAAGCTGTCATTTAACTACACTTAATGACAACCTATTCACCTGGGGCAGCAGCTGCCTCTCCGAGAGGTGAACAAATAGCTCTCTTTGCCTTGGAAGAAATAGACTCAGTACATTTGAGCCTTTTAACAGCCTCCCTATTTATAATTAGGAGTACTCTCAGTACTCACACCATCACTTGTGTCATTAGATTCTATAAATATAAATGCGTCTCTAGTGCTTCTTTCTTTTTGGTCTCTGCACTCTTTCTTTGCAACTTCCATTTCGAACAGTCCTAAGATGTCTGTTCAGAGTTCTGAAGTCTTCAAATGGCTCACAGACATGGTATCACCTGGCACTGTAGACTCTCCACCCATGACCCCAGTGGTCCACAAATGTAACTCCCCTTCCTTAGGTATTTTCTAGGGGTGATCTGGCTATCTAAAGAAAAATAGATAACGTCTCTTTGTTTGGAGTAAAATTTAAACAAAAGGCATGAGGAAATCTAATGTAATGTTGGGAGAGGAAGAACTCTCTTCCTAGAGACCCTTTACCCTTTCGCACTGGCTGTTCCAGGCGTGTCCCCCTTGGTCCTCACTACACCCCTGCCCGTGCACGTGCTCCCATGACCATTCAGACCGCAGGCTCCTTTTCCTCAAGCATCTCTCCCAGGCTGGAAGGCCCTCTAACTACCCTCACCTTCCCACCCTGGGGTATATACACCATTCACATCCAATCTCAGGTCTAGGCTTGACCCTAGCTGCTCCAGACACCCTAATCTTTTCCCTCTCTCAGCTCCCTTAACAGTGGCAGCAAAATGCCCCTGGGTGGGAGTGGTGAGTGCTTATTTCAGCTTCAACCGAAACATTCCCTTGCTTGTTTGTTTTACATATAAGGCTCCAGGTAAGTGTTAGTTGAAGAAAGAATTCTGTCGTTAAGAAAATAAAATAAAAATAAAATCCAGAAACCATTGGTTTGCAGTGCTAATTTTGGTAAACAATTGGTTACTGGATTACTTAAGGTTTAGTCCTACCTTGCAAACCAAATCAAGAGGCTTTTGAAGGGCAGAATGTATCTTATTTTTTGTAGTTATCACCCTTGGTATGTAGTATAATGCTATGTAACATGGTAAGTGTTCTAGAAAATATAGCTGAGTAAATGAATTTTAATGTTAAAATTAGAATATATCATACAGACACCCCTCCTCTAGAGATGAACTTTGTGGGGTGCCAGGAATTTCTATATCTCAGTGTGGTTGGTTGTTACAGGGGTATGTATCTATGTGTGTGTATATATATATTTTTTTATATATACTATATCATTGAACTGTACACTTAAAGATAGTACACTTTTTATATGCTTTACTGTATTAGGTTAGCCCTCAATTTTTACATAAATCACACAATTAAAAAGTAAGAAAAAATGCATTTGCTCAACAAGCATGAGTTGAGTCCATATTATATTCCTGGCTCTGGGCAAGGTACTGTGTTCCACATTCATTCACCAGTGACTATACACTATGAGATGACATGGTCCTTTTACCCTCACAGAGTTTAAAGTCATGTGGGGAGGATAAACAATTAAATAAGCAATTGTAGTCAAGAAGGATAAACATGCACTAAACCTGTACAGTCATGCCAGCATCTGATTTTATGATGTGTAGATATTTAAATGCAAGCTTTCACAATGTAAATGGAGAAGCCCAGATTCAGATACAGGCAGTCGCTCAGTTCCCTGCCTACCTGGTGACTCCATCTGCATCCACCACAAAAGCAGCACCTCTTCAGAAGGACCAGGATGGACTCAGCTGCCCAGGGTCCCTTGTTCCCTCCCTCCTGGCTCACCAGCCAGTTCTGGGGCCTTTGGGTCTCCTTTGTCCTTGAGGGTCCCTTTCTCCTGGAGCCCCCTGAAACAGGAGGATGTGAAGGAGGGGCAAAGTGAATTACCTTTCATTGAACACCGACTCTGTGCCAGTTACCGCACTAAGCAATGTGTCAATTCTTCCCACAAACCCTCAGACTTTTGTCCGATTCTGTCATCCTCATTTCACGTATAAGGAAAGTGAAGGTGACAGAATAAATAGCCGTGAGTGACAAGGCTGAGACTGAAATCCAGGTCTGGGGACCAGGACTGGGGCTGCCCCAAGAGTTTCTCCTTCCAGAAGTTCAAGCAACTCTTGGGGAGCTATGTCAACCCTTCTTACGGACCCAGAACATCTAGGAGAATGGAAGGCTGCCCACAGCCCTGCTGGGCAGCTCATGAAAATCAAGGAGACCAGCGTGTCCCTCTGTCTTTCCCCATAACGACACGAGCTTCAGGAACCAGCTGGCCATTCCAAGGTTCAGACGCCTCCATTCCAAGCCTTGATGAGATAAACACACTCAACCCGAAGGAAGCAGTTCTACAGATGCAGTTCCCAAACTCCAAACACTGTAAGAAGTCCTAGCCTAGTAAAATCATTCTATTTCCTAAATGGGAAGATATCCTTGAGATACGAGCCCTGAGAGAACTGGATACTTATCCTGAATATTTGCTATCATTAGAAAATGACTTCTTCATGTCTTGCTTTTAAAAAAATTTTTTTTCTATCAGCCATGTTGTGTTTTGTTTTGTTTTGTTTTGTTTTTCTCTTGGACATAAGTTTCTGTTTCAAACAGCATTTCAAAAAAGCAAAATTTAAATTTTAAAGGGCTTTATTTTAGACAAATCTGGCCAGTGCAATAAAGAATCAGTTTTAATTTCCTAACCAATATGTGCTTATCCCTAATGTCCTAGGGGACTGAGCCTTAAATGACTGCAACAGAATGGTGACTTTATCCTAGTAGGAAAAAGGCTTTACCCCCCTTAATTTCTCCAACACTTAATTTGAGACACAAAATAGCAAGACAATCAAAGATGACAGAGCTGGCAGGACACCTGAAGCTGAAACAGGAAACTCTGTATTCAGCCTCAAAGATAAGGTTTAGACAAGCGCTTTTCAACCACCAGGAGGTTGTAGGAAGTAGTGTGATGTGACAATTACACAGGACATGAGTTTCAGGCCTAGTTTCAATCTCAGCTCTGTCACTAACTTGTGATGTGCTCTTGGGCAAGTCTGTCCAGCTCCCCACACTTCTGGTCTTGATCTCTACAGCCAGCGGGGTCACACCATAACAGCACTGGCCAATTGACTTGACAGGGTTGTTATGAATAGCAAAGAACATAGCAATTATAACACACACACACACATGTTACACAACTGCGCCATTATGGGAATCTAGCACGGCAGCTGGGTAGGAGGAATATATGACAAGTCATAAGATGCAAAATTCTGCATGGGTATTTACTGGAAGAAGTACATTTCAGCCTGCACGTCAATCAACTGAGCTTTTCTCCTCGTTTCTGCGTCTTCTTCTTTTCAACCCCTGCTCCCTTCCGGTCTTTAAAACCCGCTGCTCAGCTCAGTCACAAATTGGGATGTGACTTTTGGGTGACGAGGATGTGCAGTCTTGGCAAAAGCAAATACAAGAACTCACTAGCCCTCTGAGAGTATTCATTTCCATTTTGCTCTTCTTATGAAAATGGAAATAAGGAAACTGGAGAGTGTGATGGACTGAACGTTTGTGTCCCTCCCGCCACCCTCAAAGCGCACAAGTTGATGCCCTAACCCCCGATGTGAAGGTATCTCACTGCATCTGAGCACAGAGTATTCAAGAGAACACTTGCGTCAGGAATTAGCAGCCTGCGCGGCACAAAGCAGGCATATACGGTGGTAGCCTCAGAAAGAGAAAAGAGATTGTCGGAGAAGCTGAACTAAACGACAACTGCCTCAATCTGAACTTCAGCTAAACACACACAATCTCTTTTAAGTAATCCCCACAGAATAACTAAAGCGGGAGTCAGCAAACTAGGGCCCGCACACCAAATCCAGCTTGCAGTTCCATGGCCAGGGAGCTAAGAACTGTTTGTCCATTTTTAAATGCTTGAGAAAAGATAGAACTTCATCACATGTGAAAATTACAGGAAATTCAAATCTGAGTGTCCGTAAATAGAGTTTTATTGGGACCCAGCCATGCTCATCCATTTACATATGTCTAGGCTGCTTTTGTGTGACAAAGGCAGAGCTGGGTAGTTATGACAGAGACCATATGGCCCATAAAGCTAAAGATATTTACTATCTTGCCCTTTATAGAAGAAGTTTGCCAAGCCCTGATCTAAAGTTCCGTTCCCATGAAGGTGGACTAAAGCTTCTGTACACAGACAGGGCCGAGCAAGTATAAAAAGTGAGTGGAAAATAGAGGGTACAAAAGCAAGTTCATCTTCTACGTCACCGAGCTCTGAGGAGTTCTAGAAGTCGGGGCGAGGTCCCTCTGGGAGAAATCTGGGCAAGGTTCTGAGCAGCTCATCCCTCCTCCCCAAAAGAGTCCTTCTGCTTTCATCCTTATATATTGGGATGCCATGTGTAATTTTATTTGAAAAAAGGGTTTTCTTTCCAAGACAAATAAAGAAGTCTGAAACTTGCTGTGACTTATTTTATCGAGGAGAGATGATTGCAAACTCAAGCACGCTTCAAAGGCAGTGAATGAAAAGGGACCATTATGCATGGAAAATCACACAAACCAGGACTAAAACCCAATTTGCTAAGAACAGAACGCGGGCAGCCAGCATGGTAGGTTCTAAGAAGACGTGATCTTTGTCATAAAGCACTTTCTTCCACCTCGGCTTAACCCGTTCCGCACACAGCCCTGGAGCACCCTTCATTAAATATATAAAATCGCAAAGCAATTTGATTCACAGGCCCGTATGAGGGTCACACGCCCATTTTCCTGGTGGCAGCCCAATCAAAAACCTTAAAGAAACTACGAAGTGTTGCAGAGCACCTATAACTTATTTTTATAAGTAATGAGTCATTAACAGGTACTTCGGGAGGTAATTAAAGGAAAACTAATAGCAGCAGACTGTAAGGCTTGGAGTTTTCCTGTTTGCTTTGTTAGTAAAGCCATAGTCTTCTACATGCCATTTAAATCTCTGAAAAATTAGTTTAGTCGTGTAGTATGGAACTAGTAAACTGATATACGCTAGGTTCCGTCTAAAAAAGCAGCTCTACCGTGTCACTAGATGTGCAAGCAGGAGCTGAATGATCTGTTGGGGAGATTGCAAGAGGCTTCCTGCCTTGACGGTGGGATAGGATGTTCCCAGGAGACTTTCAGGCCCGAGAGCTTATGATTTGATAGCGTTTCTGGCTGAAGGGAGTATTCCAGATCTCCCAAACTCGAACCTAGCAAGGTTTGCAGTGTGAATGTTGGCGTGGATTCTCCTTCCTAACCTTGGCGAAAGGGTGGTTTGGGGCCTAGGAGATCCAACATGGTAAGTTGAGCATGAGAGCTGCTGAGGGTGGTACTGTATTTATTAGCTGGATCTGTCCAGGTGCCTGGGTGAATGAGGGAGAGGTAACTGACTTCGTAACTTGATATGTTTATGGGACTGTATGTGATCTTGTGTGTGACTGTCTGAACGTGAATGTGTGGGTCTGCAGTGACCACAGCTTGGTGTAAATATGTAACTGGCCACGTGTATGTGACTGTGGTTGTGTATGATAACATGGGAACACTTGTGTCCTAATAGTCTCACACTCGAAATACAGCAGACACTGCACCACAAAAATAAACAAACTAATTAATTAACTTTTAAAAATAAATTAAAAAAATAAAAAAGCAGCTCTGGTACATATTAATGTATTTGTTTATTTTTTAAAAAATATTTATTTATTTGGCTGTGCCGAGTCTTAGTAGCAGCATCCAGGATCTCCTTTGCGGCATGCGGGCTCCTTTCAGTTGCGGCATGCATGTGGGATTTAGTTCCCCAACCAGGGATCGAACCCGGGCCCCCTGCTTTGGGAGCGCAGAGTCTTAACCACTGGACCAGCAGGGAAATCCCTGATACATATATATTAAGACTGAGTCTTGTGGAACGCCTGGGGCAGTCGATACTTCTCAAATACTTCTTCAAATCAAGAAAGGCAGTAAGAACTACTAGGGAAATGAGGAATCATCTGTGTGTTATATTTTTATAAATATGTGTTGTAATGAGCATAAAAAGATCAAGTGACTTCATTATCCACCAAATTTTTTTTTACAGGGATTAAATGAGGAAATTAATTACATAAGCCACTCACCGGCAAGAACAGAGCACTTGCTGAAAGCCAGGCCAGGACTCACCATCCCAAAGTTAAATCCTTTTCCATACAAGTGACTCTCCCAAATCGTACGCATCCATTGGAAAATAAAACTCCCACCATAAATATTTCTCTTACCTGCTATTTTTCAATATCTTGATTCAGGCAAGATCAATTCTGTATTTGTTTTCATTATTCATCCAATAGCAAATCCTTAATGAGTTGCTTATTTTCCCTGCCTCTGTTTTCTGAACTTCTTACCTATTCTAAAAAGTTGTCCTATATTTTGCACTATACGGGTATCCAGTCATCATGCCGTATACCTCAAACTTGTACAGTGCTGTATGTCAATTACATCTCAATAAAACTGAAAAAAAATATATTTTAAGTTGTTCTAAATATTCTAAAATAGCAAGTGAGACAACTTCCAAACGTACCTCACTTTAAAGTAAGAAGCAGTGTGGGCAGTAAGAGGCAGGGACGGGACCTGCCCGCATGCTAAGGAGGGTTCTGATTCTTTAATAACAGTATGTTGAAAATGCTCTCCCTCAGACCTACAGCCTGCAGTGTCTCTAAGAACATACTGTAACCACATTCCTGATCACTTCTGTGGCCAAATAAATAGACTAAGACTAAATCTCAGGCGTGGAAGAGGGGATCTGGCACGTTTGAAATATGCATGTGGGACAAGCCCCAAAGTATTAGAACTCCCAATGAAGCTGTTACTTTTGCTACAATCATTTAGAGAGGATTTCTAAGAGGCAAAGTTGAATTGTGGCAATTCTATACAGTCAAATATAGCTAATACACACACACACACGCCCCCCCACACACATAAAATCCCTCTTTGCTATATATATATATATATATATATATATATATATATGTATGCTGTAAGAAAGCATCACTGCAGTGGATTTGCAGCGACAAAGTCAGACTGATTTTGCTTTTCTTCGCTTGCCCCCTGGTGGTGAGATAACTGTAATCCACTCGAATGAAAAGGACACAAAAAGCCAAGAGAATTCATCCTTCAGATAACAAGAGTTCAGCTGTAAAAGTACAAGGACAAAGAAAAGACACTTGAAACAAACATAGAATTTTCCAAATAAGCTAGGAATCATTACTTTCTGTCACCCATCCATCCTCCAAAAACTCAGCCTTTCACGCCCACTGCCTACTGCTAACAATAAGGTATTCAAACATTCCAATCTAGGTCCGAAAAACTTGATTCCAAAAAGTAAAGTCATGAGTTGCATCCCCTCTCCCCTAATCACTCCACCCCCAACACACACACACACACACACACGCACGCACGCACACGCACGCACACGCGCGCACACGCACACACGCACGCCCACACACACGCACGCCCACACGCACGCACGCACACACACGCACGCACACACACGCACGCACACACACACACGCACACGCACACACACACACACGCACTCAGGAAAAAGAAAGGAAGCTTTGCAGGCTGAGTCTTCATGTGCCACAAGCCTCCTCTGTGTCCTTCAAAGGGAGTATTTTATAAAAAGAAAACCAAACAAAACCCTTAGAATGTTCACCAAAACTAGCTATGGACCCAGTATCAACTAATTTGGGTATTTTGAAAGCTAATAACTTCATAATTCATACTTACAAGTTATATGGATTCTTAATTCATGCAATACACAAAATATATGTGTGCCATTTCATCACCACAGATAACTTATAAGAAGCAAAATAACTCATATTCAACTTACTTCCCTTAAATTATGAATGATCATTACCTATTAATTTATATTAATTATCAGACAATTAATATAAATTACTAGAATGCCCTAAAATGGAAAAAATATGAAATGTAAAGTCAAAAAGCCACAGTTCTAACTCTAGCCTCTATCATTAATTTACTCTGTCGTCTTACAATGTAAACTTCCGGGCAGTGAAAGTAAGTTTCTTAACTGTAAAATTAGGGCCTTGAGTGGAGAGGTTCCCCAGGGTCTCTGCAGGGTTGACGTTGGTCGTTCTAGAAGGAAACAGCAGATGAGCCACATCTTCCATTTCCCTTGATCAGAGTGCCCTCTAGTGGCCATCAGGAAAATTACATAATTTTTAAACTATTTTTGCATATATATAGGAGAGTGCTAAATCCCGTGGTACACCAACTTTTTTGGATAGGTGTGATGGTTAATTTTATATGTCAGCCTGGCTAGGCCATGGTACCCAGATAATTGGTCAAACGCCAGTCCAAATGTTGTGATGGCACTTTTTAGATGCGATTAACATTTTGTCCATAGATTTTAAGATGTCCCTCCATAATGTGGGTGGACCTCATCCAAGCACTAGAAGCCTCAAGAGAAAACGACTGAGGCCGCCCAAGGAAGAAGGAACTTCCAGACTGCCTTTGGACTCAAGACTGCAACATCCACTCTTCTCTGGGTCTCCAGCCTGCCAGCCCACCCTGCAAAATCCCAACTCGCCAGCCCCCCACAGTGCAAGCCAATTTCTAAAATTAAATCTCAATCAACCACTCGCCATATATTTATAAACCTGTATATACACAGAGACATACCCACACACCCTATTGGTTGATTCTCTGGAGAACCCTGACTGATACAATCAGTGATCCTTAGGCACTTCCCAGAAAATGCGCATGTACTTCTGTCTCCAAAGTGAAAATTTCTGCAAGTTATGAGACTTGGTGGTGGTAGAGTCTGTGACTCATGTGAGGGGGTGGGGCAAAGTGGTGAGCTACTCTGTCTACAAGCAAACAGGTCCCATCATGCATCACTGTAAACAATGAGCTATCCCAAGTGAGGGCAGCACAGAAAGAGGCTAAACTCTCTGAAAACTGTAGCACAATTTTAAGTAAGAGTATCCCTGTGCTGGTCTTGAAGAGACGGGGTCTCTTCACACACTGCGGTCGCCATGGAAAACTTCAGACAAAGCAACCTGGCCATTTATGAGAAGCTCCTTGAACTCCTGGTATCTTTGATGCAGTCATTTCATGTCTCTGTAAATAACAGAGTCAAGATTTGTACAGATACGTTCATCTCAATGTAAGTCACATTAAATCTCAAAATGATCTGTAAGAAAAATGAACTATGACACACCCACAAAATTATCTTTTAGTCATTAAAAATATTTTATATAATTCTAATGATCACAAAATTGTGTTCAGAGAAAAAAAGCAGGGTATGAAATTAGTTTTTTAATGTAAAAAGTATCATTAAATGTAAAGAATGCCACTAAATATATTTCTGAGTAGTGGCATTATATGTGACTTTAATTTTAATTTCCTGTATTTTCTAAATGATCCACAGTGAATGTGTTATCTAATAATTTAAAATAAAATGTTTTTATACAGTGAATGGTACTTGAACAGATATGTGTACACCCGTGCTCATAGCAGCATTATTCACAGTAGCCAAAAGGTGGAAGCAACCCAGGTGTTCGTCAACAGATGGATGGATAAACAAAACATGGTATATATTCATATAATGGAACACTAGTCAGCCTCATAAAGGAATGAAATTCTAATACTTGCTACAACATGGATGAACCTTGACAACAGTACGCTTAGTGAAATCAGACAGACACAGAAGGGTAAATACGTATGATTCCACCTATGTGAGGTACCAAGAAGAGGCAAATTCGCAGAAAGTAGAATAAGGATTACAGGGGCTGGGCTGGGCTGGGGGATGGGAAGTTAGTGTTTAACAGGTACAGTTTTTTGCGGGGAATGGTAAAAAGTTTTAGGTATACATTGTGGTGACGGTTACACGACATTGTGAACGTATTAAACGATGAATATTATGTTAGGTATATTTTATCACAATAAACAGAAAGGGAATGCCCTGGGATGCTTTTTCCTGCTGCCTGAGGCAACTCCAGGGATTCCTCCTCTGCTCTCAGAGTCCTTTCCTACTGCTATTGAAGTGCATATACCTTCATCCAATGGCATAATTACTTGTCTATATAGTGGTCTCCACTTTTTTACTATGAGTCCTAACAGACAGGGGTGGACTCCAATTAATCCCTGTACCTCCTGCACACAGCAGGGTAACTGGCACGTAGGAGGTGCACGAAGAAACATTTGGCAGAAATGATTATATGAAAGACAGAAAAGAGAGCCCATTCAAAGATTTACTGAACCTCCTTACCATTAATCAAATTAGAAGCACACATTCCAGATCAACTGGGATGTCCCCAAGTAAAGCTTCACACTGTCACGGGGCCAACTAGAATAGCTTCAGAAAGCTTTAGAGTATAAAATCATTCCCCCTCTTCCAGTTTCATGAGGCTGTCACAAGAGGTCACGGACTCCTGCATGGAAAGAGTTGGTGACTGGCATAGACATTACTGGTGCTCACTGATGTCAGGTCTCCCCTCCCCAGGACACGAGGACCACACCTCCGAGACCCCTCTCCACTGGATGGAGCCGTGGGGTGAGGTCTCGCCAAGGGCTTGTGAACAGAACAGATGTAGATCACTTCCGGGTTGAGCGAATGAACAGTCCCTGATCAACTTTCTGGTTGTTCCCAGAGTTGCACCATAAGATTGAAGCAGCCTGGGTCACAGACTTTGTATGAGGATGAAATAACGCTTAAGGTGTTCAGCCACTGAGATGCTGGGATTGCTTGTCACTTCAGCATAAAACAGCCTATGGACTGGCACAGAGACTCTGATTTCTGGTGGTCCTCGGGTACCGCTGCTCCTGGGAGCCGAGCCCCTGTTCAGCTACCAAATCCAACCAACCCGAAAAGCAGGATCTGCTGCGCCTCTTCAGGGGATACAAGCCGATCCCAACAAGCTAAGAGGAGTCCAAACAACAAATATGAAAAGTCACTGACTCTCAAAACGGGCCAAGGATTTGAACAGACATTTCTCCAAGGACGACACACACATGGCCAACAGGCACATGAAAAGATGCTAGCATCATCGGTTATCAGGGAAATGCAAATCAAAACCACAAAGAGGTAGCACTTCACACCTGCTAAGATGGCTAAAATTAAAAGGACGGACAATAACAAGTGTTGGTGAGTATGTGCAGAGATCAGAACCCTTATATGCTGCTGATGAGATTTTAAAACGGGGCAACCACTCTGGAAAACAGTCTGGCAGTTCCTCAAGATGGAAACATAGTAAACGTAGTTACTATATGACCCAGCAGTTCCACTCCTAGGGATACAGCCCGGAGACATGAAAACATATGTCCACACAAACTTACGTAAATGTTCATAACGGCGTTACTCGTTACAGTGAAAAAGAGGAAACAAAGCAGATCCTTTCCCTCACAGGAACCACAGAGGTCTGCAGACCAGCTCTGTACCCCTCGGGTCACACAGTACTTTGGTGGCAGAGCCAGGACTACCAAATCTACCAGCGCCAGTGCTGTTTTCACTACAGTAATTTTCCTCCAGTAACGAATGACACGAAGGGCAGTAAGAGGAGAGGAGTGAGAGCAGATAGATGCTGATTAACGATTTTTAATATATTAAAACCTACTGGTTGCCAACCCTGCGTTAAGGTCTTTGGACATTATTACCTTCTTTGCCCATTTCCGGATGAAAAGGCTAAGGTTCAAAACAAACTAACTTGCCTGAATGTCACACAGTTAAGAGGAGAAACTGGAATCCAAGCTCCGAGATTCTCTACTTCAAAATGCACGTTTCCCTCCGCGCCACCGTGGGCACCAAACTCTAAAGGTCGCTTGTCCACCCCAGGCCCAGCACCGGCTCATCCCCGGGCTTTCCACTGCCCCTGGAACCCTGGATCGTAAAGATTGCTTGTCTCTTCCACCACATACCCAAAGCTCCTTGAGGCAGGGCCCTCAGCCCCTAGAACGAACTATGGTTTGTTGAATGAATGTCTCAAACGGAAATTCAAAGCAAGCAGGGACTTCCCTGGTGGTCCAGTGGATAAGACTCCACGCTCCCAATGCAGGGGGCCAGAGTTCCATCCTTGGTCGGGGAACTAGATCCCTCATGCCGCAACTAAAGATCCCACGTACCTCAACTAAGACCCACGCAGCCAAAAATTAAAATAATAATAATAAAGAGAAATTCAAAGTGAGCAGCTAATGCTCAAGGAGAGACTTTGTTATCCCCTTTCCTTATACGAATACCATCTGAAGATGAAAAGAACGTGGGATACAGGCAGGATCTTCACTATGATTTGAGAGATGATGGGGAAGGTAAGGAATTCTACAGCCGCCGGCTTCGTTCACTTGTGTGAGTGCACAGGACCTGGACGCCCCATGCAGTTAATTCACACGGGCCGAGACAGCAGCCCCGCCATGCTCCTAGCTCCACCCTGCAGACTGTAGGAAGCCAACCTCTCACCCCAGAGATCACCAGTACACCCAGGCTGCTCCCAGCTCAGAGGGAATAAACCACAGACGAGGTAGTCACAAGCTGATCAGCCACCCAACAGCTTTCCCTGTATTAAACTTCAGAGTTCAAAACGGTTCACGGGAAACATGCAAAGTATTCAGAAACCCATTGGTTCAATACCCATTGAGGACGACAATATTTTGGTATCATACTAGGCTGTGACAGGGAAATGAAACACAAGCTAGTGAATGCTTTACTGCTTACGAAATGCTACTCTCCTATGAAACAATTAATGCTATTGAAGCCATTCTACAGATGGGAACACTGAGACCTGAAGCCATCACATGGCTTGCCCCAGGAGGCTCAGCTGGTTATAAGCAGAGGAAGTACATTCATGCCTGGACCCTGTGACAACAACACATTCTCACGTTCTTTCTATCTACTTTGGCCAAACTGCTGTCAGCCTGGAATGAAAATATACTGTAGAAATTCCAAGGCTCTCCCTGCTGTATGGCACACGGAACTCCACTATGCTGTACAGTAGAAACTAACAACATTGTAAAACAACCATACCCCAATTTAAAAAAAAGAAAGAAAGGCATCCCAAGGTTCTCTTCTGCCTCCAATATTTCCATGGGTTCTTTGTTCACTGGCTACTTCTCTGCTGTGGCGAACCTGTAACGATTTTTTCTCATGTACCATGGTCTCTATCTGGATTTCTTCAGGATATTCCCTACGTAACCTGAAGGTCTTGCAGGGCGGATTACAGAGCTAAAGGAACATTTGACGAATAATCTTATTCTGTGGAAGAAATACCCATGCTGTGAACTTAGCTGGGGAAACAACTTTTTAAGGGCATCTCAACTAGCCCCAGCAGCTTCAGCATCACCGAAACTGAGTTTGACCTTTTTTTTTTTTTTTTCTTTTTTTCTTGTGGTACGTGGGCCTCTCACTGTTGTGGCCTCTCCCGTTGCGGGGCACAGGCTCCGGACACGCAGGCTCAGTGGCCATGGCTCACGGGCCCAGCCGCTCCGTGGCATGTGGGATCTTCCCGGACCGGGGCACGAACCCGTGTCCCCTGCATCGGCAGGCGGACTCTCAACCACTGCGCCACCAGGGAAGCCCTGGACTTGACTTTTTGCAGGCAGTTATTAGATGCACCAAAAATAAGTTAAATTAGAAATATTATTAAGAATTAAACTCATCCGTGTTAAAACTTACTGAACCATATCTATCTCAGGGAAGGAAGTTTAGGTACACCATCACCCTGGATCATCTAAATCTGAACAAATCAGCAAAATATTCTTAATAATGGACTAGTCTTCCGAAGTCATGTAAGATTGGAAGAAGGCAGCATGGCATAGCAGAAAGTTTTAAAGTAACTGAAACTGCAGTGTTTGGTCTGCAGAGGTGAAGTTAAAAAGACACTCAGTATTACCCCTTAAATATATATAAGGGACTATGTCTGAAGTTTACCTCCTTCTTCATTTTAATCAAGGAAAGATTCAGACAAAAAGTATAATGGCAGTAAGGTAAGAAACTAGTAATAGGCTCTAGAATTGCTAGAGTTGACCTCAGGGAGGTAAGGAGAAGGTGGTTAAACTTGGGGAATCGGGAGGATTGGGGGAGAGTAGTGAAAAAAAAAAACAGGCAAAGCAAAGACTCAGAAGTGGGGACAGTGTGCTTGGGGCCACAGAGACAGAAAGTGACAAAGAACTGGATTAACAAAATTGATTAAAAGTTTTGGTTTTTTACAGCACAGTAGAGTTTTTATGTGATGCTCAATCAACGCTTCACCACAAAATTCCAACATCTAACAAAATATTTCTAGACCATCCTTTCCCCCATAACTGAAGTCTGATATTCACCAAACATTTACACATTTCTCAGTTTTCCATCAGGGTCATCCAAAACTAATTTTCACTATGACATAATTATTGGCGCTTTCAGGAACGCTCTAACCCTGTTTCCTGACAGGAGCTGCAGTATGGCAGTGCGAGTAAAACGAGAGTCCAAGTTCAAGGCAGAGCCGGGGGCGGAACTGAGCACAGGCGAAAGAGGCAAGCTTCCTTCCCGCCCAGCTTTTCCTTACATGTGTGCAGTTTTCTGTGCGTGTGTTTTCACGGGCAACCTTCTTACTGTCTGTACCCTGCCTCTGGTAGCTCCTACTCTCCTGTAGGCCTCTAGCAACTTCCACTGAAATCTGCCACCCCTCTGCTGCCCAACCCCACCGGGAGAAAGAACCCCATGCCCTCCAGCAGCCTCAGGCTACTCAGGCCTGAAGATCAGCCTAGTTTCGGGGGCCGCTCCACTGAGAGGGACTGACCCAGAATCCCATACCTCCTAAGGCCCGTCCAGGAACAATCTAAACTTGAGAGGGTACGTTTGAACTGAGAACAACTTTACTTCATTAATGATTTAATTACAGGCAGCTAACAAAAAAATATTTATTTTCTGGGCTTCCCTGGTGGCGCAGTGGTTGAGGGTCCGCCTGCCGATGCAGGGGACACAGGTTCGTGCCCAGGTCCGGGAGGATCCCACATGCCGCGGAGTGGCTGGGCCCGTGAGCCATGGCCGCTGAGCCTGCGCGTCCGGAGCCTGTGCTCCGCAACGGGAGAGGCCACAACAGTGAGAGGCCCGCGTACCGCAAAAAAAAAACAACATATATATATATATATATATATTTTTTTTTTTTTTTCTAAAAATGCAAACCTGCCTGTTACAAGAACCGTTTAAACATTTCACATAGCACTCTCATTCAACGGTCCTCTATTACTGTGACCTTCCCAAATGTGTTGATGGTGGATCAGGTGACACTGAAACCATAACGAATTTCCTATTCTTGGAAGAGGATTCTTAACTGTTGTCCTTCAGTTGTGAGTGAAGCACATGACTCATTTCTTGTCAATGAGCCACTGGCCTATGATGAAAAGATATGTTTTCCCACCCCGGCTAATTTCAACCAACAGATATGCCCCATATCACCCTCAAATACTTCATCTAACCTCCACATGAGGAATGACAAACAGCCAGGCCAGAGCAGCCCGGCGCACACTGAGACAGCAGGGTCAAAGGTGAAGCTAGTTCCCAGGTCAGGGTACAAAGACGGTCACAACCGCCTCTCCCAACCCAGCACTTAGGCCTTCATTCGACATCTTCTTTTCTCCCAAAGGAAGATGTATTCAACCGCAGCTTCATTTCACTGCTCTGCGGAATTTAGAAAACAATATCATGACCCATGACGTCATCTCTCAGTGCATCTGGAACGTCTTCCAGCCAGCTGAGAATTTAATAAACCACTTCTGCTTGCATTTGGCCACTGGGAGGGAAATCTTTTAATTATAGTCAGAACATTAAGTTACATGTGGCCCTATTTTCTACCACGTGCAAAGACAACAAGTTGGCATAAAGCAAATGAGAAGGCACCGGGTGATCTGACATGGCTTTATTAGGGGCAGAAGTGAGATCAGTTCTTGTCAAACAGACACTGGAAACAGCACCGCTCCCTGAGGCACTGTGCCCAGAGCCGGGTAAAAACCCAGGGACAGCCTGGAAACAGGCACAATCAGCCTAACTCCAGCAGCCGCGGAGAAGTAGTCCACAGGGCTCTCTAATAGCACCCACATGCCTCATCACTGCATGAACAGCTACAGAGGCACAGTAATGCCCATCTTCAGGACTAACCTAGAAAATATCTGTGAAAACACCTCACATTTGGGCCTGACACATAGCAGGTTCAATAATTGTTCCCTTTTCTTCATGTCTCTTTGGGAATATAAATTCATTGACCCAGAGAAGAGAATTACTCAGTTTCACTTCTGACAGGAAACAGCTCTGTTTATAAAGTGCATGAAATTAGGGTTAGTTAGGTGCTTTGGGCTGTAAGTAACAGAAACCCCAAGTCAAGCTGGCTAAAAACTGCAGAGGATATATATTGGCTCACATGACTGCAAACTCCAGAGAAAGGGCTGGAATCAGGAAGGGCATGGCCCAGGGGCTCAGACAAGGACCAGAGACCGATTTCCCCACGAAATTCAGAAGGTGTTGTGTTACTATTTATCCTAGTGACTTGCAGTTTTTAAAAAAAACACAATAAAATAAGGAACAATAAATAGTCTTCCTGCTTACAGAAATTTTCTAGTTATGTATAATTTTCTAGTTGTATAAGTACTGGTGAGTTCTTGAGGTTGGAAAGATCTACAACAAAGAGAAAGATAGGCAACAAAATGACAACAGACTAAGAGTTTTAATAGAAAGGGTACAGAAACAGGCTTTTCCCATGTCTTCTCTTTTTCCTCTCTGCTACTTCCATAACTCAATCCCACAGCAGTCTTAGAGAATACTGAATATAGAGATTAATATTTCAAAAATAAGAACTTGTGGACCTAAAGTTACGTTCAACTCACAGCAGGTTAGGAGAGGGCGTGGAGAAAGGGAACCCTCCTACACTATTGGTGGGAACGTAAATTGGTGCAGTCACTATGGAAAACAATATGGAAGGTCCTTAAAGGACTAAAAACAGAACTACCATATGATCCAGCAATTCCATTCCTGGGCATATATCCAGAAAAGACCAAAATTCTAAATTAAAAAGATGCACGCACCCCAATGTTCACAGCAGCACTATTTACAATAGTCAAGACATGGAAACAACCCAAGTGTCCATCAACAGGCGATTGGTTTAAGAAGATGTGGTGTGGGAATGTGGAATATTGCTCAGCCATAAAAAAGAATGAAATATTACCATTTGCTGCAACATGGATGGACCTAGAGAATATCGTACTAAGTAAGTCAAGCAAAGAAAGACAAATATTATATGATATCTCTTACATGTGGAATCTAAAAAATAATACAAATGAATCTATATACAAAACAGAAACAGACTCACAGGCATAGAAAACAAACTTATGGTTACCAAAGGAGAAGCAGGGGAGGCATAAATTGGGAGTATCAGATACAAACTACTATACACAAAATCGATAATCAATCATGACTTACTGTATAACACAGGGAACTATATTCAATATCTTGGAATAACCTATAATGGAAAATAATCTGAAATATATATATAAACATATATGTAACTGAATCATTTTGCTGTACACCTGAAACTAATGCAAACTGCAAATCGACTATACTTAAATTCAAAAAAAAGCACAGCAGATTAAATGTCTCACCAAAAATCCAGTAGCTTCATGATTCAGTTTTAAGAATAACTTTTAATGAGTATGAAAAATGATTGGGACATAAAACAAATACAATTTCTCTAACCAAAGAAAAAAAAGATAGGTTTCTAAAAACACTGAAAACCACCTCTTCGGATAGGAATAGAGTAAAAGTCTATTCCTAAAATCTCTTGTTTCTTAATGCTAGTTGGCAAAATATCTGGAGGAAATCAGTCTACTTTATAAATGCTACTGAATAAAACAGATGAAATAAGTAAATTGCTGTTCTAATCTCCCGGTTGGCACCCAAACCAAATTGTTTTCTTTCTTATGCCTGTTCCAACTTAAACTTACTTGATGAAGCTCATATGTCTGCAGCAGCAAGTTTCAGCAGTGGATTTTACAGCATACACATGATCCTCAGTCTAGCTTTAAAGTCCAATTCCATCAAACTCGAGGTAAATCACGATACTTTACTTTGAAGTTAGGAAGCCCCTCAAAACAAAGGGATGAGTAATTTCAAAGCAAACAGAAATATTTCACAGAATTTCATTTTTCCCATTCTCTGAATGCCTTCTCGTTAGACGAAGACATTTTCCAGTCCATTAGAGCCAGACTGAACAATAAAAGCATATACCTAAAAACTTAAATCTGTCACCACTGGGATTACGCCACTGATTTACCCTCCTCCCCGCAAACACATTTATTTCCTTTACTCAAAGACAGGATCATCATTAAGCTTACCCCCAAATTTCTATCAAGATTTTTTCAAGGAAAAAAAAGCCAACATCACAACTTCCCAGTTGCCACTGAAAGAAGAATCAAGTGGAAAGGCAGAGATAAAGAATGGAATGCAGAAAATATACATGTAGGACAGAATATGATTTCAGATTCTAAATACAAACCACAAGCCATACCCATCACATTTTCCGGGGGCTGTTTCTTCCTTCCACCTTTCCTTTTTTCTCCATCAAGTCCTCTACCCCTGCATCATTCACCCCAAGCTTGTAACCTTGGAGTTACAAGCCAATGCCCTCTGGCTTTTTCTGAATCCAGTCAGTCACCACAGCCAGTTGACAGCTCCTGGGACATACCTTTCATCATCCTCACACTGTGTGCCTTGCAAAATGCAGACACGTGATAAATATTTGCTGAATTAAGTTCAATAAGTAGATCTTTTCAGGTATTCTGCTTTAAAAATCATTATGAAAAACAGGCTATCTTTTGTTTGGGTCCTGATTTGAACCAATGAACTATAAAAAAAAAAAATGTTAATGCAACCATCAAAGAAATTTAAAGACAAACTGGATAGTTGAGACTAGGAACAACCAGTAACATTTTTAAGTGTGATAATGGCATTGTGATTATACTGAAAATCCATCATTTAGAGATATATACATGAGTATTTACATGGAGGTTATATGTCTGGGATTTTCTTCAAAATAATCCAAAGTGGAGATGTAGGACGAGGTGGGGATACAGATGAGACAAGACAAGAAATGTACTGATAAGCATTGACGATGCCTAAACAGGAATCCATTATATGGTTCCCTCTATTTCTGTATATGATCAACATTTTTCACATTAATAAAATGGGCTTTTTTCTTATTCAAGTGCCATAAGAGTACAGAGGTTGTAGCCAGACTTTCTGAGTTCAAATTCTGGCCCTGCTCCATAGCATCTGGGTGACCTTGGGCAAGTCACTTAATAACTCTGTGCTCCAGTTTCCTCATCTTGTGTCAACAACAGCACCTACCTCAAAGCTTTGTTGAGAAGATGAAATATGTCTGGCATATTACAAATACTTTATATATTTGCTATTACTGTTACCATCACTATCACTGCTACTATGACGACTTTTTGTATTATTAGTACCTATCGAGACAACTAAGCTCGATGCTGAGAATAGAGGGGAATGTAAAGCACATTCTTTATCTCTTGAGGGTTTTTTGGTCCAACTGGGGATTCGTGACACATAAGGAAAAGAAGGAGAGGGAACTTTGGAATAAACACATTCTATGTACTAAGCACTAAGCTAAGTCTCTTCCTGTGAATTATCTCACCAAACCCTGCAGGACCCGTTCCATCTCCTCCATGAAAAATTAGCTCAAGATCTTCAAAGCATCAGCAGGTGGCAAAGAATGTCTCAGCTACATCAGACAGATATCCACCACTGACCTCCCGACACAGGGGAGCGAGCCTGGACTCTCGGTTCTAAGTTGGCCCCTTTTTAGCAAGTGTCTTCGATGGGCAGCCTCCTTGGTCTCTAAGAGCCAAGGATTATCCACCATGTTTCTCCACCGTCCCCAAGCTCAAGGCCATGTGGGAGGGAGGGGAGACGGAGGACTCTCCGCTCGCGCAGGCCAGGAAGAAAGCCAACTCGGGGCTCCACACCTGGTCCAGGGTAGGAACACAGACTGGCTGCACTGACCTATCCCTGTCCAGGAACCCAGGGAGCTTGCATAAGCTTTAACCCTTCACCACCCGGCAGTCTACTCTTCCACATGTTCCCAGTGAAGCCAGAAACCCCAGGGGAGCTGGGGTCAAATGCATGATGTCTTTGTTTCTCCTATGGTGCCTGGTATCCATGTATCACATGATAAGCACAAAATGCTCCGTCAGTTAACATACTGTTGTTTTCATGAAATGTACATTTTCCTCTTTGCTTCCTTCTGGAGTTTATCGCACAAGTCAAATAAATAGAGCTTTTGTTAACCAGTTTGTCAAGAAGTAAGTTTTTTTTGTTTTTTGGGTTGTCTTTTTTTTTTTTAAATGATCACACAATAATATTTTTGTGGTTGTTTATCTGAGAGCTGTGCAAGTTTACTGAGATGGCTGGCTGCTCCGTTTAACTCTCTCTAGCATGCTTTTTCATATCAGAGGTAACTGACATTTATCTAAGGAGATTACCCAAGGCCCGTGGCCTAGGAAAATAAAATTGGCTTAAAGGAAAGTAGAATGTAGGTGAGAAATAATTTATATTAAAACGTGGGGAACATTGGGAGGTGGTGAGAATATTTTATTAGCTTTATGACCCAGAAAAAAAAAGTAAAGCTTAATAGGGAAGTATCCCTGCTTAAATTCTCCCATTCTGGCCAGTCTGAATTTATTATAGGATTATTTTAATCCCAAATAATTTTCAACTAGGTGACAGTTTATGGGATGAAGCTCAATGAAACTGTAACTTAAAACCGTCAAATTATTTGAACGCTTGCTGTCTCCTCACAGCTAAAACCCACTTCTCCTGGAAAGCGTGGCAGCCAGGTTTACAAAATACAGGGCTATACATGTCTGCGTATCTGGGGAAAAGATGGAGGCCCGAGGCTGCATCTGAAGGACAAAGTTGTATTGTTGTTATACCGTTTTTAATGTACGGTGTACGCCACCCTTTACAATATTTCAAATGTGCCGAAGAACAAGACCTTCGCCTGGGGGTCATTTACAGTCTAGGGGCGCAGATGGAAAGAGCCCAGGAAAACTGTAGGAAAAGCCCTAGTAATCACAGGAATTGAAGTTCTGCTCATCAGGCAAGTTTTCAGCCCTGCTGAAACCGTCCACCAGATGGACTCGGGAGCATAAGATGATACCTGTGGGCACTGGGTTGGGAGCTACGACCATGTGCTTTGCTGTAGCCTCTCGCGGGCCAAACATCTGACAACATGATTGGGCAGGAAAAAGGAATAGCAGAGGCTGGTGGGAAGGAAAGCCTTTCATTGCACAGTTTGCCTTTGACGATCTCCTTCTGGACAGCCGTGGCTTTCTGATGGTCATTTTAACAAGAAAGGGGACCCCTACTAGATTATCGTAATTAAATTTCCAGGGGAACCACAGTGGGCTGGGCAGAAGCAGGGGAGTGTGTGGGAAGAAGGATGCCCCGGGGAGGCCCTGTGGAGGCTGGCACATCTGGGCAGAAGCCTCAGCACTGCCCCCTCTACCTATCCGACATCAGGTAAGACATGTACCCTCTCTGAATTTCAGCCTCTTGTAAAATGGAGATAAGAAGAAGAAACTCATTGAGTTTCTGTGAAGATTAAATATGTTAATGGATACGCATGGGCCACTTCAGCATCTACCATATAGCTAGGGTCCAGTAAATAATAGCTTTTTTCAAGGTCACGCTTAAACAGCGAAGGGGCCTGCCATCTCTGGAAGGGCACAGAAGTCCCGTCCAGGCTCACAGTGATGGGTTGACCCTGCCGGGCCATTTCACTGCCAGCACGCAGGTGTGTGGGGTGCAGGTGACAGACACTCCAGGCCAGAGCCTGAAAGGCTGACAGGACCCGGAAGGAAGGGGGTGTGAGGAGAGCAACGCAGAAGCCGGGGTGCCCCTGGGCACTGGCCTTGGCTCTGGGACACCCTGGTTGTGAGACTTGACACAAATCCCATCACCTTTCCCTGCTTCAGTTCCCGCTGAGTGAAGGGCCACCGCGGAACGCACACGGAGTCATAGGGTCCAATTTCCTAACCTCCAACTCTGAGACCCAGGCCCCCCGCTACTCACTAACAGACCCCTGAGGCTAGAGTTGGGGTCCAGCTTGACAGGGACAGGACAGGGGTGCTGGGGGCAGGCTGCCTGAGAGAGCTGGGCCTTCCCTTCCCACCAGGCAGGGCCTGAGAGGAGCCCAGGGCCTGGCAGCTCCGACGGGGCGGCACTGCCAGCCTCACCCTGGTGACCCGCCTGCCTACCAGCCTCCCCGAGAGGCCCCTGGCCGACACCTGTGACATCAAAGCAGAGAGCACAGAAATGCGTGAAGCTGCGACCCCTGCCCTTTAAAGCCAGGGCCTGGATCACCCTCACTTTCAGCTACACAGCTGAAAATACCCAGAAAGTAGTGGGGAGAGAATTACAATCTTCTAAACAGATGAGCAGTCCTCGATGCTCTGGCATGAATAACACCGGTGTCATGCTTTCACTTGTGCTTTATATAAATGCTCTCCTACCTGCTAGCACAGGTTCCCACCTATTCAGAGAGGAAAAAGAGGCCATTATCCGCATTCCGTGAAGTACCATATGGTTACACGACGGCACCCAGCCAAGGCAGCGTTCTAGCCAAGCCTCTGTGTACAGATCAAAAGCAGAATAATGTCGTTGCGCTATATTGGATTAGCGCATCGGATTGGCGTCAGGGAAGGAGGGCTGGGGTAACAGAACTCCGAGAGAAAAAACGCTTCGGCTTGTTTTCACGGACATCTCAAAAACCACAATTGGATTCAGCCAAATTTCACTCGCCCAACAGCCTGGTATTCAATCAGCCTACTTGGAGACCAAGTATGAAAAATTCAGTCCTTTGCAAGATACAAGATACAATATAAACTAATAATAAATTGTTATGTATAAATAAGCAGACCAAAAAAAAAAAAAAAAACATAAAACAGGCTAAGTGGTTACTTTTTTTTTTTTTTTTTACTTCATGTATTTTTTTAGTCCAAGAGAACAGGGACTGGTCTGAGTCCCACAGCTGTTAAATTCAGAGCAGAAACGAGAATGCTAATCCACCCAGAGCTCTTGACACCACAACCCGGCTAATGATCTGACAAAGGCTGACGTCCACCAGCCCAGCGAGCTACCAGGACTGCTCAGGCATCCCAAAGCCTTCCACAGAGGGCAGAAAGGGTGCTAAGTAATGGACCTCCTTATGGGTAAGACCGTCATGATGAGGACGAACAGTGGAAAAAAAAAAAAAAGAGAGAAACAGAAAGTGAGAGGCATAAGCACAAGCAGGTTATCGTGGACACAGACCATTTTATTATTGAAATGAAAATAATCTGGAGTTTTCTTCACTGTGCGACTAGAACACACCTCAAGAACAGAATAATGAGGGAGCTATGCAAAATCATTTTATAACCACTAATATCGATTAGGGTTTTACTTTAATTCTGATACTGATCACGTCATAAGTCGTATTCCCTAAGTCCTCCCAAACTCAACCGTGTTATAAAAGTATTTTCTAGAACATTCGCTCATCCTTTTTAAGAGCATCACTCTGCTTTCTCTTCCAGGAGCCGTTCGCAGGGGAAAATCTGCAGCCCTAAAGCTAGCAAGTCAAATGGAGGAAGAAATGTATCTTCCCACTGGTGATTTACTCTGGCAGTATTTTTCAGGCTTCCTCAACCATGCCTCCTTTTGGTAAACATAAAAATTACTTGCTTTTCTTTAGTTTTACTTTAAGTTTCAAAATTAAATATATCAATGAAAAATAGCCATGAGAAATATCAGAGGGATAATGTTTTCAAAGAAAAATACTTACAGTAACCTTGAAATATAAGTCTTTTTCCTTCATCACATACTATTTTTAAAGAATACTGAGGACGTGTGCTCACCAAAAGGATGAGTCATTTCTTCATCAAGTGTACTGCTGCTTCTTTTCATTGTCAGAAGCAAAGGAAAAAAAAACAGGCTAGCTGACGAAATGTGAATGAAAGAAATAACGTAATACCAGGAAGAGCATGTTTGCTTGTTTTTAAAATGCAAATAAGGAGATCACCACAGTCATCTGAAAAGTATGTCTGACTCCTGAATCAAATCCCTTCTCCAAAACTCCTCTTGGAGTTCTCTTTTCAGGAACATCAGGGAGAAAAAATCTCTCCCCAATAAGCTCACAAATGCAACTTTCCACCAGTGTCAAGAGTAGATTGCCTGGGGCTTCCCTGGTGGCCCAGTGGTTGAGAGTTCGCCTGCCGATGCAGGGGACACAGGTTCGTGCCCCGGTCCAGGAAGATCCCACATGCCGCGGAGTGGCTGGGCCCGTGAGCCATGGCCGCTGAGCCTGTGCATCCGGAGCCTGTGCTCCGCAACAGGAGAGGCCACAACAGTGAGAGGCCCACGTACCACAAAAAAAAAAAAAAAAAAAAAAAAAGAGTAGATTGCCTGAATGCTGGAGAGGGTGTGGAGAAAAGAGAACCCTCCTACACTGTTGGTGGGAATGTGAATTGGTTCAGCCAGTATGGAGAACAGTTTGGAGGTTCCTTAAAAAACTAAAAATGGAGCTACCATATGATCCAGCAATCTCACTCCTGGGCATATATCCGGAAAAGACAAAAACTCTAATTCAAAAAGATACATGTACCCCAATGTTCATAGCAGCACTATTTACAATAGCCAAGACATGGAAACAACCCAAGTACCCATCAGCAGACAATTGGTTTAAGAAGATGTGCCATATATATATATATATATATATATATATATATATATATACACACACACACACACAATGGAATATTACTCAGCCATAAAAAATGAATGAAATATTGCCATTTGCAGCAACATGGATGGACCTAGAGAATTTCATACTAAGTGAAGTAATAAGCCAGACAGAGAAAGACGAATTATTATATATCACTTATATGTGGAATCTAAAAAATAATACAAATGAATTCATTTACAAAACAGAAACAGACTCACAGACATAGAAAGCAAACATATGGTTACCAAAGGGGAAAGTGGGCGGGAGAGATAAATTAGGAGTATGGGATTAACATATACACACTACTATATATAAAATAGATAAGCAACAATGATTTACTGTATAGCACAGGGAACTATATGCAATATCTTATAATAACCTATAATGGAAAATAATCTGAAAAAAAATATATGTGTGTGTGTGTGTGTGTGTGTGTGTGTATAAGATGTAACTTCCTAAAAATGACTTACAGGGCTTCCCTGGTGGCACAGTGGTTGGGAGTTCACCTGCCGATGCAGGGGACACGGGTTCGTGCCCCGGTCCGCGAAGATCCCACATGCCGCGGAGCGGCTGGGCCCGTGAGCCATGGCCGCTGAGCCTGCGGGTCTGGAGCCTGTGCTCCGCAACGGGAGAGGTCACAACAGTGAGAGGCCCGCATACCGCAAAAAAACAAAAACAAACAAACAAAAATGACTTACAGGAAGCCTTGAGAGTGTTACCAAATTTAAAAAATAAAGAGGTGGTTCTAATTTTTTAAATTAGCTATAAATCTGTGAAGTATAATGTTGGTCTTTACCCCTTGAAGCATCAATTTCTGTGTGTTCAGAGTTTCAATTTTTTTCTACCAAATACACAATGCTCCAGATGAAAACTGTTCATATGCACAAAGAAGTTGGTCTTTTCCCTGGAGTTCCCAAAACAGGGGTATTATGTCTTTTTACTCACAAACCTGGCAAGTATATTTCCCTGTGATAACCCATCAAAGGATGAACCCTGTAATCAGCATTCAAAGGTTTACCAAGCAAGGTACATCACTGGTGTTTAGCACACTCTTCTGGACACGATTAACGATCGAGTTAGTAAGGACTGAGGTCTTCTCTTAGATTACTGAGCAGTTTTGGAAGCTAATGTTTTCTAAGCCGGACCCAAAATAGCCAGAGGGTTTTCTTTGTTTTGACTCAGCGCACAGGCTTCCAAGGATGTCGACACCATTTCAAAGCTGTAGTGGTCGGTGGTCTCCTATCTTAAGAAGATAGCAGTCCTTTTTTTCTTCTGTCATGACTTCCGGCAGACAGCAAAAGTGATCTAGGGCTACACTGGAAATTCAATAGCTTCAACTGCAATTCAGACTTGTCTTAGAGTTGAACAAAGACATCATCTGGAATTCTTCTCCACTTCCTCTCCAAAGAAGTCTTGACGGCTGTAAAAACCCAGTTTTCAAGAGAATATCTTTCATGAAAACTTCTCTTTCTTTTCAATTAAGAGATTACCTAATTTGAGCCTTTCACAGCTTTATTGGATTCCTGGTAACATGTTCCAGTTTCATCCGATCTCGTGTGTTGGAGAAAAGTGAATTTTCCAGAGGGAAAATAAGTTCACCATTTTCTAAATAAGGTTTTCATGACTAAGGCTAAGTGACATCATTACTCAGCTTTTAAAAGCTACACAATATGTGTTTTATTCTTTAAAACATACACTCGTGAATCCATACGTGACTAACGCCTCATGAAATTATTTATTGTCTTCCAAATTCACCCAGGAATTCTGAAGAGTGTTCGGTCAGGCCTGCAAAGTGAAAAAGATGTTGAAGTTGAACATTGGAGGCTAAGACTGCCCAGGCGTCCAATCATGGAAGCAAACTTTTTGATAATTTCGTGTAGCCTATTATGTACAAAAATATAAATACAACTTTTTCAACATTTTTATGCATATACAACTGGTTTAAATTTGACAATTTCCTCTGCCCTCCTAAAAAACAGGAACTTCGCAACACCTTTTTTTTTTAACATCCTTATTGGAGTATAATTGCTTTACAATGGTGTGTTAGTTTCTGTTGTATAACAAAGTGAATCAGCTATACGTATACATATATCCCCATATCTCCTCCCTCTTGCGTCTCCCTCCCTCCCACCCTCCCTATCCCACCCCTCTAGGTGGTCACAGAGCACCGAGCTGATCTCCCTGTGCTATGTGGCTGCTTCCCACTAGCTATCGATTTTACAATTGGTAGTGTATATATGTCCATGCCACTCTCTCACTTCGTCCCAGCTTACCCTTCCCCCTCTCTGTGTCCTCAAGTCCATTCTCTACGGCTGCATCTTTATTCCTGTCCTGCCCCTAGGTTCTTCAGAACCATTTTTGTTTTTAGATTTCATATATATGTGTTAGCATACGGTATTTGTTTTCCTCTTTCTGACTTACTTCACTCTGTATGACAGACTCTAGGTCCATCCACCTCACTGCAAATAACTCAATTTTGTTTCTTTTTATGGCTGAGTAATATTCCATTGTATATATATGTCACATCTTCTTTATCCATTCATCTGTCGATGGACACTTAGGTTGCTTCCATGTCCTGGTTATTGTAAAGAGAGCTGCAATGAACATTGGGGTGCATGTGTCTTTTTGAATTATGGTTTTCTCTGGGTATATGCCCAGTAGTGGGATTGCTAGGTCATACGGTAATTCTATTTTTAGTTTTTTAAGGAACCTTCATACTGTTCTCCATAGTGACTGTATCAATTTACCTTCCCACCAACAGTGCAAGAGGGTTCCCTTTTCTCCACACCCTCTCCAGCACTTATTGTTTTGTAGATTTTCTGATGATGCCCATTCTAATTGGTGTGAGGTGATACCTCATTGTAGTTTTGATTTGCATTTCTCTAACAATTAGTGATGTTGAGCATCCTTTCATGTGTTTGTTGGCAATCTGTATATCTTCTTTGGAGAAATGTCTATTTAGGTCTTCTGCCCACTTTTGCATTGGGTTGTTTGTTTTTTTGATATTGAGCTGCTTGTATATTTTGGAGATGAATCCTTTGTCAGTTGCTTCGTTTGCAAATATTTTCTCCCATTCTGAGGGTTGTCTTTTAGTCTTGTTTATGGTTTCCTTTGCTGTGCAAAAGCTTTTAATTTATTTCAGGTTCTGAACTGTTGCTCCTGCTGGGTGACCCAACATGGCAACTTGCAGTGACCTGATTTGAAAGTTCCTGTGTTTACCTCCCCACACGTGGGTCACATGGCTGCACATTAACAATAAAGTCCATTATTTCCAATTATGATCTCATTTCACACCCTTTCCTCTCAAACTATGAGAAAAAGAACTCTTTTCCCCTTCCTTGAAAACAAAAACATCCGGTGACTGTGGTTTCCCCTCTTGCTGTTCAAAGAGCTGAAGAGACCAGCTTCTCTGTGGTTTTTCTCAATTATCCGATTTACTTATTTTCTTTTTAACTGAAATATAATTAACATGCCATCTAACCTATTTTGTAAAATCTATACCCCAAGTCTTATTTTCTAAAGCAGTGTTGTAACTCAAATTTAATACAGGCTGTTAACCGTAATCACCATTAGACTGATATATTTTGTAAATTTTGCTAAAATTATGCCTCTTTTGGATATAATTACATTTCTCCCACTTATGCCCTTCAGAATGGACGTATTAAAAGAGGTAGCACATAATAACTCCCCGCCCCAAAGGGAGACCCTTTAAATAGAATATTTTATTCAACTTTTCTCTTCATTAAATTTTTACACTCAAAGTAACATCACTTCTCACTGAAGAAAATCTGAAAAATTTTTGGAGGGAAAAAAATAAAATCACCCATAATCTTATTACCCAAATACAACCACTATTAATATTCACAATTTTAATATTATTATAAATTATATATATTATATAATTTATAATATTTATATATAATATATATTATATAAATAATATTAATATTATTATAAATTATTATAAATATATAAATAAATAAATTCACAATATTAATATTTAGTGTTTTTTTAATACAACAAATGGAATTTGCAGAGGGTCCTAAATGCTAGTCACAGACTCACCATAGAACCTGCCTTATGTGTTAAAAACCCAGGCTCCTGGCTGTCTCACTAGCGATTCTGACTCAGGAGATCTGGGGTAAGCCATATAGTATTTATTCACTTATTAATTAATTTATTTATTGAAAGTTCCACAGGTTATTCTGATGCACAGTCAACTTTGTGAATCACCAGTTTCAAGCACAGATTCTGGATCCCACAGACCTGGGTCCAGACCTGGTCCTATCACTTAATATGGTTGAACAAGGTTATCCAACCTCTATGAGCTCAGTTTATTCATCCACAAAATGGGCACACCGAGAGTCATTTATAAAAATTAAGCAAGGGGCTTCCCTGGTGGCGCAGTGGTTGAGAGTCTGCCTGCCGATGCAGGGGACACGGGTTCGTGTCCCGGTCCGGGAAGATCCCACATGCCGCGGAGCGGCTGGGCCCGTGAGCCACGGCCGCTGAGCCTGTGCTCCGCAACGGGAGAGGCCACAACAGTGAGAGGCCCGTGTACCGAAAAAAAAAAAAAAAAATTAAGTGAGAGGGGCTTCCCTGGCGGTCCAGTGGGGTGCAGGTTCGATCCATGGTCAGGGAGCTAAGATCCCACATGGCTCGTGGCCGAAAAGCCAAAACGTAAAACAGAAGCAATACTGTAACAAATTCAGCAAAGACTTTAAAAATGGTAAAAAAAAAAAAAAATTAAGTGAAAAAACGTACTTGGCACAGTGCCCAAAATATAGTAATTATTCAGTACATTGTAATTATTTTACATAAAATAATTACCATGTACCAAGAATAATGATAAGTTAGTCTTTCCCATTTTTCTCTATGCACCTGGTGTGAGATTGTTTTTCTGATCTGGATTGCTATGAAATACTACACATGCTTTCAAGTAACATTATATATCATAAGCATTTTTCCACGTTGCTTCCTATGCTTTATAGACGTTTTAATGGCTGTATAGCATTCCATCTAGTATATAAAACCATATTTACCTAATTATTTTCTACTCATGCTTTTTAGGTTACTTGCAGTCTTTCTTAACAACTGTGTAATGAGTAGCTTCCTATATATAGCGCTCTGTAATTGTGGATTACTATCCTAGCTATAGTCCTAAAGCTAGAATTACTACATGAAAGTATGTGAGTATTTAGATGGCTTTTTGATACATATTGCCAAGATGCTTTCCAAAAAAATTTTTTTCAATTTACAATACCACTGGCAATGTATTAAGATATCAGATTTGGGACTTCCCTGGTGGTGCAGTGGTTAAGACTCCACGCTCCCAATGCAGGGGGCCAGGGTTCGATCCCTGGTCAGGGAACTAGATCCCACATGCATGCCACAACTAAGAGTTCGCATGCCACAACTAAAGAGCTGGCAAGCCACAACTAAAGAGCTGGCAAGCCACAACTAAGGAGCACGCCTGCTGCAAATAAGACTCGGCACAACCAAATAAATAAGTAAATAAATATTAAGATACCAGATTTATCACAACATTACCAGCACTGAGTAGTTTTCCTCCCCCCCCCCATGTTAGAATGTGTAAAATGGTAAACTGTGGCACGTTAATTGTTTTTTGGGGGGTTTTTTTTGTTTTTTTTTTTTTGCAGTACTCGGGCCTCTCACTGTTGTGGCCTCTCCCGCTGCGGAGCACAGGCTCTGGACGCGCAGGCTCAGCGGCCATGGCTCACGGGCCCAGCCACTCCTCGGCATGTGGGATCTTCCCGGACCGGGGCACGAACCCGCGTCCCCTGCATCGGCAGGCAGACTCTCAACCACTGCGCCACCAGGGAAGCCCTAATTGTTTATTTGAGCAAACAACGATTCCAATCAGGCACTGCCAAAACCAAAAAGTGGTTAGGAGGCTCCCTGGTGGGGGGCTAGGGCAGAGGTGTTTACGGAGAAGAGAGGGAAGCAAAGCAATTATTTATTTGGCTATAACCTAAATGTTTGCCTTATGTGAAAAACTTTAGTCATTCAGCTGTTATAAGTAGTTGTTCTTGAGTTTCATTTTCTCAGATTCAAGAAAATCTAGACAACTATAATATTTATGAATAGCTGTTCTTCAGTTTCATATTCTCAGATTTGAGAAAAATCTAGTTGACTCTGGATTCAATTTGCTTACATAAGCTACCAAAGACGCTAGGGCTACCCCAGTCTAATGGCCTCCTTGTCTAACTACTTTAACAAAAGGTAGTTTAGAAATTACCACCAGCAGCCAGTCAGCATTAGCTATATTTACAAGTATACTTATGCTATACTTACAAATCCACACCACATAGAGAATTGGACTAGGACATATAAACTGGAGTTTACAGTCTCCATCCTCAAAAACCTTACAGTCTAATGGGAAAGACACATTCAAAGTGAACTGCTAATATAAGCAAGTAGAATATAAATGCCAGTTATTTTAAAATAGGTGAGTATATACATGGTAATCATTTTCAACTTCTGTGACTTGAGAAGGCAATACCTTAACTGAAATGCCTGGATAATCGTTTTGGCATGAGGACAAAGTCGACACAATGACCTACCTACTTGGAAAATTAAACATGTTGGCAATATTACAAAGGACTACATTCACTCATTCAAGTCCACATGCTTAAGTCCTCAGAAGTTCTGAGTACACAAGGTCAGGGCTCAGAGAAAATTACTCACATTCCCTCTCTTTGCACAGTTGTGCATATTGTAAATCCCTCTCCTTGAAAGTAAAAGCATTTGCTGAATAGATTATACTCTTGACCCTCAGACTGGCCAGTCCGGATTTACATTCTTACAGTCCATCTTACAAACAGTCATTGAAACGATGTGAACTCACCAATTCACATGCCCTTCAGAAATAACTTACATTCTGTTAGGATTTAACTGATCCTTCCCTCTCCTACTAATAAAGTTCCAGAATTTTTAATAGGAGAGGAGGAGAGAAAAAAAAAATTTAAGTAATACTTATTTCAGCACGGCACTTTATTTTTTTTTAAACAAATCTAAGGTCACTTAAATATTTAGGCACATTAAGAGGTATTATGCACAATAAGACTTTACCAAGTAATCATGTTTGAGTACATATAAATTTGAAACCCCATTTAGTCAAATTACATGTAAATTTGCTGACTAAATTTGCTTTTACATTTTCACTACAAATATAGCTACATCCTGCTGGATTTTATGGAATCCAGGCTTCTTACTTTTGGTCACGTTATAAGGAGTAGTCATGTACTTGAGAACAAAAGAAACTGATACTATTTTAAGAAAACATACTACATTGTAAATCAGCTATACTTCAATTAAAAACAAAGAAAAGAAAAGAAACTTTGGAGTTTTCTGAGCCTTGTTTCTCCCATAGTGCCAAAGAGATATATAAAGTGTTTTTGTTGTTGTTGTTGTTTTTTATTTGTTCATTTTTTGGTCTTTTTTTTTTTGGCTGCACCACATGGCTTGCAGGATCTTAGTTCTCTGACCAGGGATTGAACCCGGGCCCTGGCAGTGAAAGTGCAGAGTCCTAACCACTGAACCGCCAGGCAATTCCCATAAAGTGTTCATTTTTAAAAGAAGAAAGAGGAGGAAAAAAATTCATCAAATTAAACCTTTTTCCTACAGTAATTAGTCACATGTTGCTGAGTTACTGCCATCAGCAATTTCCATCTGATTCTGTCTTCACGGACTTCCTCAGACTGAAGATGTGCCCCTGTTACAAGAAGCTTCTACTCTCTTTCTTGTCTTTATTTATTCCTTGATTTGGTATAAGTAGTTTCAAACATAAATGAATCTCCTCCACATGGAAGAGATGGAAGATTTAACACAAGGGGAGAGTGACAATTTCCAAAACTGTCACCCAAAGGGACAGTCTGGTGCTTGTACTATCTGAAAACTTCTTTCTAGAATTGCCTGAGAATGCTGCTTGCTTTGTGAGCCAGTTTAACTCAGCAGCAACGCCAACATCCCTCACCTTTCTGCTTTTGATCCTGGATCTAAGACTCTTGCACAGTATAAACTGACAGGCAAAAATAAAACAAAACAAAAAATCCAGTTTCCAAATGACATTGATATAGCCTCCTTAGAATAAATCCAGTTTCAAATGACAATGATGTAGCCTCCACCCTTGCAGGACATTTAGTCCTGTCCAAAACTTTCATGAGCATACTTGGTCCATGACAAATGGCTTTGGACAGGACCAAATATTAAGGACCTTTGGGCATGGACCAAATGTCTTATGGACGTTTTGGACAGGACCAAGTGCTAACTGGGTGCCGCTGCCCATGCACCCTCCCTGTCCTTTGAGACCTGGTCAAGCAGAAGCATCCTCCACAGCCTCTAGTCCAACACTGTCCAAAGGGGGTTTCTAGGTCAGGAAGTGGATGTTTTACTAACTTAGGTCTACGCTGGCTCCTTCCTGGAACTGCAAGTTAGCAGCTGTGGTTGTCTCTCTCTCTGCTTCACTCCTTAGGATCAATTTGGGGTTCACTTATCTATAGAATAACCAGGTTGCAAACTATTGCTCTAGTTACAAGGTCAAAAGCAAAGCACCAAAGAAGGTACTTAACTCATTTGTAAAAATGGTGCACTACTTCGGTTCAACGTAAATTATTTGTAAAAAGCTGATACTGTAGGGCCTTCCATGTGAAATATAAAAGTTTCAAACAAGAGCAAACATATCAGTTATTATAATACACTTAGTGGTTCAATATTCCTAAAAAGACAAATACTCTTCATATTGGGTTAAAATGCAAACTCTATATCCTGCTTATAAAACACACACTGAAACAAAAAGATACAAAAGATTAAAAAGCTGTGACAAAGCGAGAGAGAGGCATGGACATATATACACTACCAAACGTAAGGTAGATAGCTAGTGGGAAGAAGCCGCATAGCACAGGGAGATCAGCTCGGTGCTTTGTGACCGCCTGGACGGGTGGGATAGGGAGGGTGGGAGGGAGGGAGACACAAGAGGGAAGAGATATGGGAACATATATATATGTATAACTGATTCACTTTGTTATAAAGCAGAAACTAACACACCATTGTAAAGCAATTATACTCCAATAAAGATGTAAAAAAAAAAAAAAGATTAAAAAGAAAAAGGTGGCAGTGATTATATGAATATGTATAATTTACATAGATATACAACTATGTATATTTATATGTATATAAAAGGCAAAAATCAATAGTAAAGATATGTGTTGGATATCAAAATATCAAAATACATAAAGTTAAAGCTATGGTAATACAGTGAAAGAAATCACATAATTTTGGAAAGATGACATTAGCACACTTATCACAGTCTTTGACAAATAAACCGTACCAAAAAATGAGAACATAGAAGAGTTAAACAATATAATATAAATTCAATAACAGAAGTTTTTTTTTTTAATTCCTTGTTTCAAGTTTCTATGAAAAATAGATCTTGTTCTATATTAGGTAACAAAATGTCAGTAAATTTGAAAAAAATACATGTTACAGAGTTGACACTCTGACAACTGCAAAATAGCGTAAGAAATCAATGACAACTTTTTTAAAAAATTCACAACTTCTACGGGGAAAAGGAGAGAAAGAAACTTCTCCAAAATAGTTACTAGGCCAAAGAGAAATCTAAATACTAATTATAGACTGCTGAGATGATCACAGCAATGAGAATATTATATACTAAACTTATGGGATATAGCCAAAGCTGTATTCAACAGCAATTTTATAGCCTTCATGACTTTATATTTTAACAATCATACGTGGACTGTGTAAATCATATTATCCAATACTTCATCCCCAAAATCTATATCTTTGCTAATTTTTTTAAAAAAGAAAAACTTCTTCTACCATCATAACCAAAAGTAATTGAAATACACTTTATCACATCAAATTAATTTTTTTTAAGTTAGGACAATTCAAGAGTTACATTAACACTCTTAATGTAACTTTTAATGCAGAAAATAAAAATACCTGGCTAGGAAAATAGGAACACCTTACTAAGAGCAGCAAAGACTTTAAATTAGATTCAGTAAAATAGAGCTGAAAATTTGCTTACTCATAGAATGTAAAAACATAAATGACATTTAATCCTGAGACCTCAAAAAAGAAGAAAAATTAAACAGTGAAGAACAATGTGATGAATTTGCCTTATAGCACCGTATCCCTTTTTCTCATTAAAACAATTTTCTCAGTACACTTTACACTGCCCCTTTATTTTTATAAAAAGGAATATTTCAGTTGGTAGCAAAAATTGTATCAATTACTTTCTAAGTCTCCTGTTTGGCAACATTTGAATAAACATCTGGCACAGCCACTATCCTGCAACCAGCTGCTGATCCTGCATTTTAAATATCAAGACCACAGTATTGTCTTTAACACTCTGCTTCATTTATTTGGTGACATAAAGCTGTGTGTTTTAAGCAAGCTCCATAAATCATAATATAAATCAGTCTACTGTGTTTAACATTCAGAAGAAATTACAGTACAAGAAGAAAAAATTATCAGTGATCGTGATCGAAGTCAAAATCTTCGTCCAGCAGAAATGAAAAGCAGTTTTAAAAGGGCTGACAGCTCCGACTCTGGAGTCAGATTGCTGGACTGAAATATGAGATCTCTTGCTCATGTAAGGTTACTCTCTGAACCTCAGTTTCCTCTCCTATAGAATGTTAGCATGACCTCTGTAAGGATTAAATGAGACAATATACTAAAGTGCTTAGAACAATTCCTGACCTACAGTGAACATTAATAAAAGTTCATTCTTCTTTTTCCTCCTCTCCCTACCCCACTCACCCCTTCCCCCAACTCTGAAATAGAGCCAGTAGACATTTAATAAAATGAAGGAGCAAATGGCATAAAGACTGCCCTCTAGAATGTTCCTTCTTTAGTATAAGAGGAAATGTTAAAAATACAGGGAAGAGTAGAAGAAAGATGCTAGAGTAACCACCGTCATCTGGCGCGTTCAGAGATGTGGTTTCTAAAGTACTGCTTTCATTTTTCTACATTAGGGCTTCAGTCTACTAACTTAAAGTCTTTTTTTTTTTTTACAAATTAATAACCAGACTCTGATGAAAGGAAAGTGATCAACCTAGACAAATTATGCTGGTTAGAAAGTCCCCCATAACAACAACAGAAAGAAGCATTCATGTCTCCTGCGATTCTGTATTAACTGCAAAGTCAGCAGGCTTTCCCAGTCTTTCCAAGCTGATATTATCAAGACCCAAACAGAATGAACCAAGGGGGGAAGGACTAGCCATGAGAACCTAGAGGGAAAGGCGTGGTCTTGGAAGAAGACGGTTTGAGGGTCTGGGCAAATGGTGACAACAGAATGAGACTATGGCACAAACATGACTATAATCAATGGGGAAAAGAGTTGGAATTTCTTTCCAGAAGGATGGCAGTGTTCACTGAACTGTGTCATCCTTTCCTCTCCTCTGGAGGAGTCCAGAAGTGTCTGGTTTTTGGCCAGAAGCAGAGATAAAGAAGCTAACGTGAACTGTCCAGACTGGACAGATCTTTCCACACGGCAGGGAGAAAGCCCCTCTCCTGCAGGACCACAGATCAGATCCTGTAACGCTCCTCCTAGCCTTGGCAGGATGGGCAGAAAAAATGCAGAGAGCTCAGCCCCGACCCCCAGCGCTGTCTGACAGGTACATCAAACTGCCAAGAAGAGGACCTGATTCCTGGCAAGACTCTTTCCAACTTGAAATCGTCCTGCACCTCACATAAAGCAGGCGGTTTCCATGTGATCCCTGCACCCTTTATTTCTCTTCTGTATCCAGTTGCCATTTTTCACGTGCAGTCATGGACTTGTATCCTCCCACCCTCCTGTCGTTTCCCCTTCCGTTTCCCACAGGGTCCATCCCAACTCGCCCAGGCACAGCCTCCCGGCTCAACCCACCCACAGGGGCCCCAGCCAGACAACCAGAAGTATTAAGTAATTGAGCTGGAGGGTTGGTGGGTCTGTGACCGTGTGGATAAAGCACAACTGCAGCCTTGAGAAGGTGTCACTTTAAGTCATTTAAGACTTCAAAGACACCACTTCCCTGGTGGTCCAGTAGGTAAGACTCTGCGCTCCCAATGCAGGGGGCCCAGATTCAATCCATGGTCAGGGAACTAGACCCCATATGCATGCCACAACTAAGAGTCCACATGCCACAATTAAGAAGCCCCCATGCCACAAGTAAGACCTGGCGCAGCCTAAAAATAAATACTAAAAAAAAACAATAAAGATATGGACACTTGCCCAGCTATTCTATTAAAATAAAGAGAGAAAGAGAGAATTCAAAGAGGGGAGGAAATGGGAATCCTGCAGGAGTGGCTGCAAACACTTCCAGCCTCAGGCCAGGCTGCGGGCAGCCTCGGCTGACAGGTGGCTGGGAACTGCAGGACCTTCCCAAGAGCAGAAAGCAGCTTAAAGGGGCAAAAGAGCCAGAGGTTTGGGAATATCTGTAAATAAATAAAATTTTGTTTGGAAAATCAATCCCCTCTAAGGCATTAAACATGTAGAAGGTTCTCCCCTCTTTTTCAGAATGAAAGTGTCATTGGACACTATCTTGGACTCATGAAGGTCACTTCCAAAGGTGTGCGTAGCCTGGAATCTCCGAAGATAATGTTCCTTAGAAGAGCAGGTGCTGAGCTCCAGTGTCGTGGAAATGGACACATAAGGAGAACTTCAGTTTCTAAAAAATTCAGGGCGGGGAGGACTTTACTTAGAAGCAGAAGGGCAGAGATGAAATCATCATCTTTTGTTGCAAGATTTAAAAGGAAAAATTGCCCAAACCCGAGAGGGAAAGTAGACGACATGGGGAGGAGGGTGTCTGACACAGCACTGGGGGAAGGGTGGCAGTGATGGAAGGAAATACTAAGAGAGGATGCAGACACAGCCATCTTCCAGCAGCATCCTCTGAGCACCGGCGTGCTCATCTTAAAGACAGAGTCTGCAGCGATCTCAGGTGGTAATAAGGTGCAGTCCCGCCAGACTGAGCCCACCGCTTAGAGACGCTGGGATGCCTTTGGGGACCGCCGGGGACCCACAGATTCATGAGAAGGAGGTTATTTTGGACGTACTATTAATCAGCCAGCACCCATGCAGACCGGGGGGCTTTAGAGGCTCCCCACGTGTTTGGTATTGGGAAGGAGGAGGTGACATCCCGGTTTCAGAGACACGTCATTTTACATCGACAGATGGGCTCTCGTTATAGAAAATTCTATTATAGGACCTTCACAAGAAATTGAGAAAATGGAAGAATTTTACTGTGTGTGTTTGAGCCTTAAGAGTAGAATCGCCAGCACGGAGGTATGCTTTCGTCGCGTTAACAGCACAAGAACATCGCAAGCCCTGGGGGCCGTTCCACGTGGTGGCCACCACCATCCTGTGGCCTTTCACATTACTTGGGTCTGCCCCCTAGGAGACCTGCACCCCCGAAGACTCTGATGAATACCTCTTTATCCAAATCATTTGTCAAATTCTTTAAAGAGATACCTGACCCTTGGGCTTCCCTGGTGGCGCAGTGGTTGAGAGTCCGCCTGCCGATGCAGGGGACGCGGGTTCGTGCCCCGGTCCGGGAAGATCCCACG